>NC_057801.1:142592805-142709870 GCF_018294505.1 Triticum aestivum
TACTAGAGGAATTGTTCATTCCTTTCAAGAAAATGATGACTAACCATCGCATTATAATCTAAATAAGCGGGGAGGCAACTCCCTATCATCTTCATGTGGAGGTATACCAAGATAATTAGCCACACGGGTCGCATAAATCCCTCCAAACAAATCTCCAACTAAACCATTATTATGCAACCTACGTGCAACCATTGCCCCCAAGTTGTATTGTTTGTCACCTAATACAGCACTCTTGAGAACGCAAACATTAGGAACACACATGTGACATGCTTCGTCTTTACCGTTAATGCATCTACCAATGAAAAGATCAAAATAATGTATAGCAGGAAAGTGGATGCTCCCTATGGTAGCTTGTGCTATTTCTCTAGATTCTCCCACTAGCAAGAAAGTCTTTATATTCAGATTTATGGGGTTCATTAACACTGCCCCACCGAGTGAGTTTACAAGCAGTAGTGAAATCTTCTAGGTCCATGGTGTATGATTTATAATAAATATCAAATAGGACAGTTGAAGAATTACGCTAAGATGTAAATTTAAATGTTCCCACGAATGAATTAGTCAAATAGTGGTACTGAGGACACTTATCTTGCATGAAGTCCTCAAGATCGACATTACGCACATATGCATCAAATTCATCCTTGATGCCCGCATTAACCATAAACTCCTCTGATGGCCATTCACAAGGCCGCACGTCAGCTTCTCTTGGTGGTTCATCGTCTTGCTCACGCATTGCGAGCCTGGGTCCATGCTTTCTTGAAGAACCACCTTGGTACATTTTCCTAGACATATTTCTTCCTCTGAAAATTTTCCAAAATTTTTAGTAACTCAAAATAGAAGTGAATCAAACTCAACAAGATTGATAGCAACTACTCCCACAAGTGCCTAGAGCCTATATCATGCATTAGAATTACTTGGGACGATATAAATTTGACATGCAAGCTCAAGAACAGGGTCACCTAGGCAGCAAAAATTTGTAATGAATAAAGCACTAGAAGAAAAACTAATTGGACCATTGGAGGAGTCACATACCAAGGAACAATCTCCCAAAGCAGTTTTGTGAATGGAGCTTTGAGCAAGGAGATCGAAAATCGCAGCAAAATGAGCTAGAACTCGTGCTTGAGCTGGATGGTGATTTTTTTTGGGGAGGAAGAAGAAGTGTGTGGGTGCAGGAATAAGTGGAGGGGGGCCACCGTGGGCCCACGAGGCAGGGGGCGCGCCCTGGACCCTCGTGGCCAGGTGCCAGCTCCCCCTGGTGTGTTCTCAGTGCCAGATATTCTCAAATACTCCAAAAAAATCATATTAAATTTGTAGGGCATTTGGAGAACTTTTATTTTCGGGATATTTTTTATTGCATGGATAATTCAGAAAACACACAGATAATACTATTTTTACTTTATTTAATCTAAATAACAGAAAGTAAACAGAGGGTACAAAAGGTTGTGCCTTCTAACTTCATCCATCTCATGATCATCAAAAGGAATCCATTAACAAGGTTGATCAAGTCTTGTTAACAAACTCATTCCAAATAACATGGAATCGGAGAAATTTCGAATGACACTAGGTTACCTCAACGGGGATATGAACATCCCCAATAATAAGAATATAATATTTCTTCTTGACAGTAGGAAGAGGGAATTCAAAACCTCCAATAATGATAGTTGGAATTTTTCCAATAGAATTGATGCTATGAACTTGAGGTTGTATCCTCGGAAAGTGTATCGTATGCTCGTTATCATTAACATGAAAAGTGACATTGCCTTTGTTTCAATCAATAACAACCCCTGCAGTATTCAAAAAGGGTCTACCAAGGATAATCGACATACTATTGTCCTCGGGAATATCAAGAATGACAATGTCCGTTAAGATAGTAATGTTTGCAACCACAACAGGCACATCCTCACAAATACCGACAGGTATAGCAGTTGATTTATCAGCCAATTGCAAAGATATTTCAGTAGGTTTCAACTTATTCAATTCAAGTCTACGATATAAAGAAAGAGACATAACACTAACACCGGCTCCAAGATCACATAAAGCAGTTTTAACATAGTTTCTTTTAATGGAGCATGGTATAGTTGGTACTCCTGGATCTCCTAGTTTCTTAGGTATTCCACCTTTAAAAGTATAATTAGCAAGCATGGTGGAAGTTTCAGCTTCCAGTATCTTTCTTTTATTTGTAATAATATCCTTCATGTACTTAGCATAAGGATTTACTTTAAGCATATCAGTTAAGCGCATACGTAAGAAGATAGGTCTAATCATTTCAGCAAAGCGCTCAAAATCCTCATCATCCTTTTTCTTGGATGGCTTAGGAGGAAAAGGCATGGGTTTCTGAACCCTTGGTTCTCTTTCTTTACCGTGCTTCCTAGCAACAAAATCTCTCTTATCATAACGTTGATTCTTTGATTGTGGGTTATCAAGATCAACAGCAGGTTCAACCTCTACATCATTATTATTGCTAGGTTTAGCATCAACATGAACATTATCATTAACATTATCACTAGGTTCATGTTTATCACCAGATTGTGTTTCAGCATCAGAAATAGAAATATCATTGGGATTCTCGCATGTGTCTACAACATGTTCACTAGAAGCATGCAAAGTCCTATCATTTTTCTTTTTATTCATTTTAGAAGGACTAGGTGCATCTAAATTATTTCTCTGAGAATCTTGCTCAATTCTCTTAGGGTGGCCTTCAGGATACAAAGGTTCCTGAGTCATTTTACCAGTTCTAGTAGCCACTCTAACAGCAAAGTCATGTTTATTATTTAATTCATCAAGCAAATCACTTTGAGCTTTAAGTACTTGTTCTGCTTGAGTGGTAACCATATAAGCATATTTGCTAGTGAGTTTAAGTTCACTTTTAACTCTAGCCATATAATTGCTCAAGCGTCCAATCATGTAAGCATTACTCTTTAATTCTCTACCAACATAAGCATTGAAATTTTCTTGTCTAGCCATAAAGTCATCAAATTCATCCAAGCATTGGCTAGCAAACTTATTAGACGGGATTTCACCTTTATCATATCTATAGAGAGAAGTTACCTTTACTACCTGTGTCGGGTTATCAGGACCATGTGTTTCTTTGATACGTGGTAAATTAAGACCATGTATTTCTTCAATAGGAGGAAAATTCATAACATCTTTAGCTTTAATACCTTTTTCTTTCATATACTTCTTTGCCTCTTGCATATCTTCAGGACTGAGAAATAAAACACCCCTCTTCCTCGGAGTTGGTTTAGGAATTGGCTCAGGAAGAGTGCAATTATTTTCATTAGTCAACATATTATTCAATAGCAATTCAACTTGATCGACCGATCTTTCCCTAAAAACACAACCAGCACAACTATCCAAATGGTCTTTAGAAGCATCAGTTAGTCCATTATAAAAGATATCAAGTATTTAATTTTTCTTAAGAGGATGATCAGGCAAAGCATTAAGTAATTGGAGAAGCCTCCCCCAAGCTTCTGGGAGACTCTCTTCTTCAATTTGCACAAAATTATATATTTCCCTCAAGGCAACTTGTTTCTTATGAGCAGGGAAATATTTAACAGAGAAGTAATAAATCATATCATGGGGACTACGCACACAACCAGGATCAAGAGAATTAAACCAAGTTTTAGAATCACCCTTTAATGAGAATGGAAATATCTTACGGATATAATAGTAGCGAGATTTCTCATCATTAGTGAACAGGGTGGCTATATCATTCAATTTAGTAAGATGTGCCACAACAGTTTCAGATTCATAGCCATAAAAAGGATCAGATTCGACCAAAGTAATTATCTCAGGATCGACTGAGAATTCATAATCCTTATCAGTAACAAAGATAGGTGAAGTAGCAAAAGCAGCGTCATATTTCATTCTAGCATTCAGAGTTTTCTATTTCAGTTTAGCTAATAACTTCTTAAGATCAGATCTATCATTGCAAGCAGGAATATCTCTAATAGTTTCTTCATACATAACATAACCCTCAGGAACAACAGGTAATTCATATTTAGGGGGAGAACCTTCATCATCACTATCTTCAATAATTTCATTCTCTCTAACCCTAGCAAATTGTTCATCAAGAAATTCACCTAATGGCACAGTAGTTTCAGGCATAGAAGTAGTTTCATCATAAGTATCATGCATAGTAGAAGTGGCATCATCAATAACGTGCGACATATAAGAATTAATAGCAGAAGCAAGTTTAGGTGTCGCAAGCTTACTCATAATAGAAGGTGAATCTAGTGCAGAGCTAGATGGCAGTTCCTTACCTCCCCTCGTAGTTGAGGGATAAATCTTAGTCCTTTCGTATTTCAAGTTCCTCATAGTGACCAGCAGATATAAATCCCAAGTAACTCATAGAATAGAGCTATGCTCCCCAGCAACGGTGCCAGAAAATAGTCTTGATAACCCACAAGAATAGGGGATCGCAACAGTTTTCGAGGGTAGAGTATTCAACCCAAATTTATTGATTCGACACAAGGGGAGCCAAAGAATATTCTCAAGTATTAGCAGTTGAGTTGTCAATTCAACCACACCTGGATAACTTAGTATCTACAGCAAAGTATTTAGTAGCAAAGTAGTCTGGAAGTAACGGTAACAATGGCAAATGTAACGGTAGTAGTTTTGTAGTGATTGTAACAATAGCAACGATAAAGTAAATAAGTAAAGCACAATATGTGAAAATCTCATAGGCATTGGATCAATGATGGAGAATTCTGTTGGATGCGGTTCATCATGTAATAGTTATAACATAGGGTGACACAGAACTAGCTCCAATTCATCAATGTAATGTAGGCATGTATTCCGAATATAGTCATACGTGCTTATGGAAAAGAACTTGCATGACATCTTTTGTCCTACCCTCCCGTGGCAGCGGGGTCCTAATGGAAACTAAGGTATATTAAGGCCTCCTTTTAATAGAGTACCAGACCAAAGCATTAACACATAGTGAATACATGAACTCCTCAAACTACGGTCATCACCGAGAAGTATCCTGATTATTGTCACTTCGGGGTTGTCGGATCATAACACATAATAGGTGACTATAGACTTGCAAGATAGGATCAAGAACTCACATATATTCATGAAAACATAATAGGTTCAGATCTGAAATCATGGCACTCGGGCATTAGTGACAAGCATTAAGCATAGCAAAGTCATAACAACATCAATCTCAGAACATAGTGGATACTAGGGATCAAACCCTAACAAAACTAACTTGATTACATGGTAAATCTCATCCAACCCATCACCGTCCAGCAAGCCTACGATGGAATTACTCACGCACAACGGTGAGCATCATGAAATTGGTGATGGAGGATGGTTAATGATGACGACGGCGATGGATCCCCCTCTCCGGAGCCCCGAACGGACTCCAGATCAGCCCTCTCGAGAGAGATTAGGCCTTGGCGGCGGCTCCGTATCGTAAAACGCGATGAAACTTTCTCTCTGATTTTCTTCTCCGCGAAAGCAAATATATGGAGTTGGAGTTGAGGTTGGTGGACGTCCATGGGGGCCACGAGGCAGGGGCGTGCCCTAGTGGAGGGGGCACGCCCCACACCCTCGTGGACAGGGTGTGGGCCCCCTGACGTTGATTCTTTCCCCGATATTTTTTATTATTTCTGAAAAGTTGCTCCGTGGATTTTCAGGTCATTCCGAGAACTTTTATTTCTGCACAAAAATAACACCATGGCAGTTCTGCTGAAAACAGCGTCAGTCCGGGTTAGTTCCATTCAAATCATGCAAGTTAGAGTCGAAAACAAGGGCAAAATTGTTTGGAAAAGTAGATACGACGGAGACGTATCATTGTACATCGAGGGTAGGTTCATAAATTCATCCAAGCGTGCCTTCTCCTTGGCCCAAATGACATGTGCCGAATAATTCATAAACCATGGTCGGCAAAACACCCTCACCTCGCCCGAAATAGCTCGCGCCCACTATTTCAAAACATGCTCTCCTCGCCCAAAATCACTCATGCCCACTATATTTAAAAACATGCCCTCCTCCCCCGAAATCGCTTGCGCCCACTATTTGGGGAGAAGCAAAGTTACTCTACTATCCCCGACCCTTAGTACATAGACCCAAGCCGAGAAGCCTAAAGGCAGGGGTAGAACTGTAACTCCCCCCACATTTCAGACAAATGCGTCCGTAAGACTTGGTTCCACTCCCCTCCCAATTCCCTCCCCATTCATACCTCGTGGGTGCCAAATCACCTTCTCCCCGGAAGCTCCCTTCTCCTGAGCCACGAAACCTCAGCCCCTCCTCCATGATACCCCCACCGCACCAAATTCACAGCCGCCCTCCTCCCTAATGTCAGAGTTACTGTCCATTTGCCGTCGTGCGCTGGGCCGTGTGCCTCTTACTCCGTGCTGCTGGAGCTGCCTCGACGGCGGCCGCGTGAACCGTATCGGAGCCGATTTACCCCCACCATTGTTCACGGTGTCGGAGCGGCTCCAACTTTGGTTCCGTCCAGAGCCCCGGTGCTGCTTCCCCGTAGCCGTCGACTGTCGCGACATCTTTGCTTCCCTGCCGCCGGTCACCACCGCAACCGCGCCGGCCTCACCGACTTGGCAGCTGGAGCTGCCTACTTCACCGTGCCACCAGATAGGTTGCACCCTCATCTCAAATCACTTTATTTAGGCATGAGTTGTCTAAATTTTCTTCTGGGCCAATCGATTCCCAATGGGAAGCAGCACCACTCGAGGTGGCAGAGCTCCTAGGCTGCTGATTGGCTGATGTCTAACGTAAGGGTGCGGGGGCGCAAGTTCTCCGCGGAAGTAGCGCTTAGATGGCTATCTTAGAGTTGCGTGGGTTGAAGGTACTGCCGCCGCCGGATCTGGATGACGGCGAGTCTATGTGGATTGTTCCCAGGGCGGCGCAACCACGGAAGTGCGATGGGGCAGGGAGCAGGGTTTTGGTCGGGGCCATGAAGGCGGAGGCAGGCTGCTCTACCATTGGTTGCTGGCTCTTTGGGGAAGATTCCGAACAGTGTCAGCTGGGAGGCACAAGGCGGACATCAAGCCATCCGGCGTACATCGGACAATACCAAAATAAAATAAAATCGTGTGACCCCAATTTAGTCTTCAGTAACAGACGTGTGACCACTCTCGTACCTTGTTGTTGATCTCTTAGGGTATTTCTTCAGATCAAAGAGATGTGTCGTTATTAACATTATGTGTTTTCTGCATCTTCAGCCACACCATCTTCCGACTCACCGCAACTGCTCCAAAAGGGAACCATACACCAGAAGGGAGCTATAGTCCCCACTCAACAGTTCCCTGCATCGAATGCGCGTGCCCGACATGGACAGTCACAACAACTGCAGGGCCATCAACAAGTCAGCACATGATGCTCACTCCTATGGATGGCGGCCAGATAGGTTGTAACCTCATCTTACTTGTGTGCAACATTTATGGCTTTATTATTCATCTAAGCATGGAAAATAGATTATCACATTTCACTGTATATTCATGTTGATCTCTTACGGGTCTTGTTCAGGAGTTAATGTTGTTCCATAGTTCAGCTAAGATACTTGTTCCATAGTTATCATCCATCAGCCAATGATATCCCACAGGCTAGTGATTATAGTATTATACCACTTCTAGTATTACCTATGTTGTTCTTTAATACTTTTGAGTGCCATCTAGTTAATCTCGAGTACAAAGGATACATATTCTGTAGCTTTTATCTGTGTTCTCCCTTTAGTTTTTGAGACCTGTTGCTGCTACTTAACCCCAGTCCCACTATTTATGTCGTCTCCTATAGCCACTCATTACATAAATCTAACTAGTAGTTGTCTTCCATGCATGTCAGATATAATTGCATAAGAACCTCACGGAGCAATGTAACGGCCAACAAACTTGACGTCAATGATACCCAATATGATGGAACATGTAAAGGTAGTTCTTCACAAGACTTACAGAAATATGATGGAACAAGGTGCTACGTCTTGAGCTTGCGTTGGTTTTCCTTGAAGAGGAAAGGGTGATGCAGCAATAGTAGCGTAAGTATTTCCCTTAGTTTTTGAGAACCAAGGTATCAATCCAGTAGGAGGCTCCTCAAAAGTCCCACGCACCTACACAAACAAACAAGAACTCGCAACCAACGCAATAAAGGGGTTGTCAATCCCTTCACGGCCACTTGCAAAAGTGAGATCTAATAGAGATAATATGATAAGATCAATATTTTTGGTATTTTTATAATATAGATTGGAAAAGTAAAGATGCAAATAAAAGTAGATTGAAAGCTTATATGATAAAAGATAGACCCGGGGGCCATAGGTTTCACTAGTGGCTTCTCTCAAGATAGCATAAGTATTACGGCGGGTGAACAAATTACTGTCGAGCAATTGATAGAAAAGCGAATAATTATGAGATTATCTAGGCATGATCATGTATATAGGCATCACGTCCCTGACAAGTAAACCGACTCCTGCCTGCATCTACTACTATTACTCCACACATCGACCGCTATCCAGCATGCATCTAGAGTATTAAGTTCATAAAGAATAGAGTAACGCTTTAAGAAAGTTGACTTGATGTAGAGGGATAAACTCATGCAATATGATATAAACCCCATCTTTTTATCCTCGATGGCAACAATACAATAGGTGCCTTGCTGCTCCTGCTGTCATTCGGAAAGGACACCACAAGATTGAACTCAAAGCTAAGCACTTCTCCCATTGCAAGAAAGATCAATCTACTAGGCCGAACCAAACTGATAATTAGAAGAGACTTGCAAAGATAACTTAATTACACATAAAAGAATTCAAAGGAGATTCAAATATTTCTCATAAACTTGATCATAAACCCACAATTCATCGGATCTCGACAAACACACGGCAAAAAGAGTTACATCGAATAGATCTCCAAGAAGATCAAGGAGAACTTTGTATTGAGATTCAAAGAGAGAGAAGAAGACATCTAGCTAATAATTATGGACCCGAAGGTCTGTGGTAAACTACTCACAACTCATTGGAAGGGCCTTGGAGATGATTTAGAGGCCCTCCGTGGTCGATTCCCCCTCCGGCGGAGCGTCGACGAAGGCTCCAAGATGGGATCTCGCGGATACAGAAGGTTACAGTGGTAGAAATAGTTTTTCGTGGTCGCTTCTGATGTTTTCAGGGTACGTGGGTATATATAGGAGGAAGAAGTAGGTCGGTGGATGCTCGAGGGGCGGGTGGGGTGCGCCCACCTGTAGGGGGCACGTTGGGCACCCTCGTGGCCGCCTCGCTTGTTTCTTGACTTCCACTCCAAGTCCTTTGGATCACGTTTGTTCCAAAAAGATCGCTTTCGAAGGTTTCATTCCGTTTGGACTCCGTTTGATATTCCTTTTCTTCGAAACACTGAAATAGGCAAAAAAACAGCAATTCGGGCTGGGCCTCCGGTTAGTAGGTTAGTCCCAAAAATGATATAAAAGTGTAAATTAAAGCCCATAAACATCCAAGACGGGTAATATAATAGCATGGAACAGTAAAAAATTATAGATACGTTGGAGACGTATCACATGTAAAGGCAGTTCTTCACAAGACTTACAAAAAGATGATGAATCCTATTCACCCCACAAGTTCCTTGCTCTTACTTGGCCCTTGATATGTGTACAGCATGCATATAATGTCTTGGAGTGTATCTACTCTGTTGCATGCCTTGTGCTTAGCCTGCTGATTATGCATGTAAATATGACATGCCTTCCTGTTTTTCAGTACCTATTCCATTCATGATAACATGTTTTCAAATTCAAGTACTGTCATTCTACTCTATCGCAATGCCATCTGCTTAGTTTGGACATCATGCTTCTGAATATCTTATGCATTGTTATTCATCAGTATGTACTTCATCTGTCTACCATACCATGCTCTTTTTTTTACATTGAAATGTTGTTCTAGTGGTCTCTTGCAATGCCATCTTAGTTTCCCAATCATACACACATATGTTGCCTTAGTGTTTTTCTGTATGTATTCCGCTAGCATACAGTTTTCCATTCAAGTAGTGTTTTTTTACACTGTTGACCTGTCGTATCCCTAGCTCTTGCATCATACTCCCTCCGTCTGGATTACATGTCACAGAAATGGATAAAATTGGATGTATCTAGAACTGAAATACGCCTAGACCCGTCCATTTATTTCCAGATGGAGGGAATACATGTCAATATGTCATGCATTTCTATTCTTCGGTACCTATTCCATCTCTGCTATAGCACGTTTTATAATTGAAGCACCATTCTTGTATATAAGGCATGCAAGGGGAAGACAGCTATGTTAGAATCTGAAGGGTTACAAACCAGATCTTTGCAAAAGATCCAAACGCTAGGAGATAATAAACCAACTCCAGTTTTCATAGATACTGCTCCAGCACAGAGAAACCCAACTCCCACTGATAATAAGCAGATTCCAGTGGCCAAAGAACTAGTCCACTCTAGTCCAGCAAAAGAATGTCAACTCCATTCTAAGAAGCGTGTGCGTATCCTCGCATCATGAAATTTTATAGCATTCTGATCATATTTTCTACATGTTTCTTACCCATCTCTCTTTTAGAAAATAAGGTTAAATGATAGAAGACTTCCTCCATTGTGATCGTATTCGAGGAAAATATCTTGCGGGAATTCTCTGTGCTCCAATGCTGATGTAAGTACCTGTGTATATCACTATATTTTTACATCAGCATGTATTTTGTTAATCAGCGTGAATCCAACCTTTATCTGGTCTAAAATTAGTTGTAGCAAAATGTTAAAGGCGCCAATGTTGATTTTTGTAAGGAAATCTGCCTGGTAGTTTTGCACACTGAGCTGTATGAGTGTACTATCTCATATCATGCACATTACTGAATCTTAGTGCTGCTCTGGTTGCCCATTCATTCATTGTGTCAATGTTGCTTTTGTATTGCCTTACCTGGCTGATGATAGCTGTGCCATATTGTGTTAATTTGGTGTAGGCTAGTTGCCCAAACGTTCGTTGTGTCAATGTTTCTTTCCTATTATCTGACTTGGCCAATGATAGCAATGCTAGTGTGTTAATTTGATGCAGGCTACGAAAGATAATAAGACAAACTCTAAAAATAGCAAGGCAACCCCATTGTTTCTTTCCAATAAATCTAGGCCAGGTAATATGGCAATAACTCATGATTAATCTGTTCGGTTCCCCTCCTAATTTATGTTATGATGGAGTGGTCGAGACACTCTCCACTATCAATAATACAAGCCTGCCAAAATCGCCATCTGAATCTGTTCAGTTTCCTCTTTCTCGAATGCAACGAAAAAAATGTATGTTTGTGAACCAATTAATGGCTGAAGCAATGTTGGAAATGGTGGAGGAATCAGAGGTGCACATTCATGCGCAACAACAACTGATCAATGTTTTCAGAGACAGTGTAGCAAAGCAGCAAGAACTTGCCCACATGCTATGGGCGTCATCCGTGCTGAGGTTGCAGATTGTGACGTTGTAGATCGTTAGGTTCTATTCATTTATTTGCACTGGCATCAATCTTTGATTGCCCAGTGGATGTAATTTCCTGTAATATATGTAGGATGTGCAACGTTTTTTCCTGTATGCCGTACCTTTGCTTGATCGGTTTTGGTCCTGCGCATAATTGCTCGTCGTAATGGGCTCAAATTATCTAATTTGTCCTAAAGACATGTATGAACTTTAGTGCGCCCATTAAGTTAATGGGATGTTACCAGGTCGAAAGTTAATGGTCGGCCCTCTTACCTCCCGGGTCGTTAATAGGCCGACATCGAAGCGGGCAATAGGTGGGCCCATTTCATTTATCGGGCCATTAACAGGCCCTTACTAAGGTCGGGCTACATATGTCCCAACTATACTGTGGGCCTTTAGCAGGCCGAAAGAGACAACGGGCTCGTACTGGACCATGAAGAGCATGGGCCGCTAAGAGGCTGAAATTCGGGTTGTACTATAAATGGCCCAACTGTGTTGTGGGCCTTTAGCAGGCCAAAAGAGAAACCGGGCTGGTATTGGACCATGAAGAGCATGGGCCGTTAAAAGTCCAAAACTCAGGTCCGACTACAAATGGCCCAACTCATTTATGGGCCGTCAGGCTGAAAGACACACCGAGCCGGGAATTGGCCCAACACTGAAATGGGTCACTAAAAGGCCAAAACTCAGGTCCGACTACAAATGGCCAACTCATTTATGGGCCATCAACAGGCTGAAATACACACCGGGCCAGAAATTATGTAGCGACCAGACCTCAAACAGTCTGATGTCTGTGCATCAGTGTCATCCCTGAATCGGTAATGCTGACACGCACAGTACTCGAAGGATTTATAACAGAGTAGCAATCACACACTTATTACATTGAATTTCTCAAAAGAGAACTTATTATAATAAATATGGCTTAAGGCCATCTAATAACGATAACAGCGGAAGACTTGGAAGATAAAGCGAGTCCATCAACTCCAACGACATCACTTAGTATAAGGTCACGACCTGAGGCACCTTACTTGTCGTCTGAAAAGTCTGCAACATGAAAGTTGCAGCCCGAAAACAGGTCAGCACATGGAATATGCTGGCAATGTAACACATAGAGAGTAATGAACAGAATAATGCTATCACTACATGCATATATGGCTGGTGGATAGCTCTATGGTTACAGTTTTGCATAAAGCCAATTTTTCCCTACAACAAATGAATAAATTTTATTTAACTATCATGTTGGTTGTTAAACATTGAGAAGGTTCCTCCAACTCAATCCCAATTAAGCATCATCATTAACCCAACAAAATTAAAATAAGTAACATGATGAGATTCACATGACAATCCAGGTACTAGATACTCAAAACGTCCATAACCGGGGACACGGCTAACCATGATTAGTTTATACACTCTGCAGAGGTTTGCGCACTTTTCCCCGCGAGACTCGATCTCCTCCGTTTGATTTCTCACACTACATGGTGTTTGAGAAATGGATGACCGAGACACAGTCTTTCAGAAGCATTGACTCTTTACTCTGGGTAGACAGTACTAACATACATCCCCTACATCTACTAGTCTACCACTGAAAGAGGTCACACAACTTAATCAACTATGCTAGAGCCCGTAGTAACTTTCGGTTGCACACGGAAGTTTCTAGCATGAATAATCTCATGATCCCTTTGAGCCTGGGTGGCGGTCCATAGGACAATCACACGGTACCCCGAGATTTCCAAAAATATAGGCAACACTAGGTTCCCCAGGTGCCTCAATCCACCCAGATGTGAATTTAAGTTGCCACCTTAAGTAAGCCATTAATTTAACAATCTCACATCTGTCATGGATACACTCACCCAATCCACGTCTACTAGCATAGCATAGCAATATAAGCAAATGTAGTAGTAACTCCCAAAGGTTTGATAATAAAACATGTAATAGATTCTACCTCATCTACTTCCCAAAACCCACATATTAATCAGATCCTAACCATGCAATTGTTTGAGGATTGATCTAATGCAATAAAACTAGGTAGTAAAAAGGTATGGTCAAAGTGTTACTTGCCTTGCTGATGATCCGTGAAACCTAGAGACTCGTAGTAGCAAGTGGCGCACTCTGGGTACTCTATCGCAAATAAACAAGCATACAATAAGCACTCATGTAATGCACGTGTAAAACTCAAATAAGAGATCGAACCAGAAAGTTCAACTTAAGAACTCCGTTTTGAAAAAAGAATCAAATCAAACAAAGCAACGAAACTCAAATGGTGAAAGAAACAAGCTTCGTTTACTAATATGGACCTAAGTCAAATTTTACAGTAGCAAAAACTTGTTAAAGTTGGTCAAACGGAAAGAGGGTTTCGAGATGAAACTCTAGGCGCTTGAATCGCCTGATTCCGATAAACGAACGAAAAGTTATACTAAAATGAAAATAGGATCACAAATCGCGATCGAAAATAATTGCGGAAAATCCGAGAAAAAGATAAACGGACGAACAGGCTAACGAACGAACATTCGCTGTCAGCGGCTAAACGACAAAAACCGTTCGTTAAAACGAACGTACGGATGAATGTCCGCAAAATAGACTAAACCAAAAAACGGATCTCAGTTTCGAAAAAAACCGATCGGTTTTCTCGCAAGAACCGAGGTGGCGGCGGCTACCTCCGGCGGCGGCGGGGTCGGCGGCGAGGCGGGGGGCGGCGGCGACTGGCAGCTAGGGTTAGGGTTTGGGCGCGGAGCGGCGCGGGCAGCGGCTGGGTCGGTGGGGGTGGGTGGCCTATAAAGCCGGGCGGCGGACGTGTCCGGGTCGCCCACGGCGGCCCATGTCGGTTCGTTATCTTTTTTTAAATTATTCGGACGCGCAGAAAAACAAATAAAACAAATACTAAATGAACTCCAAAAATCCCGAAATAAATTTTCCCCTTCCTCTAAAAATAAGCCGGACAAGATGAACATTTATCTGGGGCCTAAATGCAATTTTGAAAAACACGCATTTTCCTAAATTCAAATAAAATAGCGATAAAACTCTGAATAAAATCTTATTTGATTTTATTATTAAATCCCCAATATTTCTTTATTTTGGGAAAGTCAATTTATTCCCTCTCTCTTATTTTGATTAAAATAAATATTCGAAGACAAAATAATTGAAATTAAATGATCCTACTTTCAAAATTTGAGAAAACTCAAATATGAAAATAATGAAATCCCCAACTCTCTCCGTGGGTCCTTGAGTGGCGTAGAATTTCTAGGATCAAACCAAAATGCAATAAAATATGATATTCAATGACGATCTAATGTATAACATTCCAAATTGAAAATTTGGGATGTTACAAACCTACCCCACTTAAGATGAATCTCGCCCTCGAGATTCGGGTTGGCTAGAAAATAGGTGAGGGTGGTCCTTCAGTAGATCTTCTTCTCGCTCCCAGGTGGCTTCATCTTTTGTATGGTGGCTCCACTGAACTTTGCAAAACTTGATAACCTTGCTGCGGGTGACTCGGCTGGCATAATCGAGAATCTTGACCGGATTCTCCCCATAGGTTAAATCACTATCCAACTGAATCTCTTCTAGTGGCACTGTATCTCTCAGCGGTATATCAGCCATCTCTGTGTGGCACTTCTTCAACTGGGAAACATGGAACACATCGTGAACTCCTGACAATCCTTCGTGCAATTCCAACTTGTAAGCAACATCTCCCATACGCTCCAAAACTTTGTATGGCCCCACAAAATGTGGCGCTAACTTTCCCTTAACTCCAAAACGCTTAACTCCTCGAAGTGGAGACACACGAAGATAAACTCTGTCTCCGACTTCGTATACTGTCTCCTTGCGTTTAGAATCTGCATAGCTCTTCTGCCTGTACTAGGCTACCTTGAGCCTATCGTGAATCAACTTAACCTTCTCTTCAGACTCCTTAATCAAATCTGGTCCAAACAACTGACGGTCTCCAACTTCACCCCACAACAACGGTGTCCTGCACCTCCTTCCGTACAGAGCTTCGAAAGGGGCCATCTTCAAACTGGATTGATAACTGTTGTTGTAAGAGAACTCCGCATATGGCAAATTGTTGTCCCAGCTAGATCCATATTCTAGCGCACAAGCTCTCAGCATGTCCTCCAGAATCTGATTGACTCTCTCAGTCTGTCCATCTGTCTGCGGATGAAAGGCTCTACTGAACTCTAGCCTGGTACCCAAAGTTTCGTGCAACTGAATCCAAAATTTTGAGGTAAACTGGGTTCCTTTATCTGATACAATGTTCCTCGGAACTCCATGCAGACATATGATCCTGGTCATGTATATCTTTGCCAACCTAGCACAGGTGTAAGTGATCTTCACTGGGACGAAATGAGCTACCTTCGTCAATAGATCGTCTACAACCCATATCGAGTCATAGCCTGAACGAGTCCGAGGCAATCCTGTGATAAAATCCATGCCTAACTTATCCCACTTCCATTCGGGTATCGGCAATGGCTGTAGCAATCCTGCTGGCTTCTGATGTTGTGCCTTCACTCTCTGACATACATCACAAAGTGCTACATACTCCGCAATATCCTTCTTCATTCTAGTCCACCAGAAGGTGTCCTTCATATCCAAATACATCTTGGTATTTCCTGGGTGAATCGAATACGGTGAATCATGGGCCTCTTGTAGAATCAACTTCCTGATCTCTGGGTCATTAGGCACATAAACGCAGTCCTCAAACCATAGGGTATCGTGCTCATCCTCATGAAATCCTTTAGCCTTCCCTTTGCCCATCTTCTCCTTTATCTCAGCGATCTCCTTGTCAGTCTTTTGAGCTTCTCTAATCTTATCCATCAAAGTAGACTTAATCTCCAGTGCTCCTATATAGCCTCTCGGAACTATCTCCAAACATAGCTCGCGAAGATCCTCGGCTAACTCCTTTGGTAACTCCCTGGTCATGAGAGTGTTGACATGGCTCTTGCGGCTCAATGCATCTGCTACTACGTTAGCCTTTCTGGGGTGATAATGTAATCTCATATCATAGTCCTTAATGAGCTCCAACCATCTCCTTTGCCTGAGATTTAACTCCTTCTGCGTGAAGATGTAGTTCAAACTCTTGTGATCTGTGTACACCTCACAATGGTTTCCAATGAGAAAATGTCTCCATGTCTTCAATGCATGCATACGGCTGCTAACTCCAAATCATGTGTAGCATAATTCAACTCACGGGGCTTAAGCTATCGTGAGGCATACGAAACAACTCTTCCCTCCTGCATAAGCACTGCTCCAAGTCCTTGACGAGAAGCGCCGCAATATACTTCATAATCCTTGCGCTGATCTGGTAGAATTAACACTGTTGATGTAACCAAACATTTCTTCAACTCCTGGAAACTGGCCTCACATTCCTTAGTCCATTTGAACTTGGTGACATTCTTCAACAACTCCGTCATGGGCTTCGCAATCTTCAAGAAATTCTCAATGAACCTCCGGTAGTATCCTGCGAGTCCAAGAAAACTCCGGATCTCTCCAACTGATGTTGGGGCTTCCCAATTTGTCACAGTGACAACTTTGGTGGGGTCTACTGCTATTCCTTCTCCGGATATAACATGTCCGAGGAATCCAACTTCCTTCAACCAAAACTCACATTTGCTGAACTTGGCATATAACTGATGTTCTCTGAGCTTCCCAAGTACCAAATGCAAATGCTCCTTATGCTCCTCTTCATTCTTCGAGTAGACCAGAATATCATCAATGAACACCATGACGAACTTATCCAGAAACTCCATAAAAACCTTGTTCATCATGTTCATGAAATAGGCAGGTGCGTTAGTCAAACCAAATAACATAACGGTATACTCATACAGCCCGTACCTGGTGGTAAAAGCCGTCTTAGGTATATCCTTCTCTTGAATCTTCAGCTGGTGGTATCCTGATCGCAGATCGATCTTGGAAAATACCTTAGCTCCTTGCAATTGGTCAAACAAGTCATTGATCATTGGCAGTGGGTACTTGTTCTTGATAGTCACCTCATTCAATCCTCGATAATCAACAACCATCCTTAACTATCCCTCCTTCTTCTCCACTAGAAGCACTGGTGATCCCCAAGGTGACGAACTTAGGCGAATATAGCCTTTATCCAGTAAGTCCTTAATCTGCTTTCTTAATTTCCTCCAAATCCTCTGCGGGCATCCTGTACGGTCTCTTAGATATCGGCCCTGTGCCTGGCAAAAGCTCAATCAAAAACTCAATGTCTCTATCTGGTGGCATGCCTGGCAACTCCTCTGGAAATACATCAGGGAAATCCTTCACCACAGGTACTTCCTCCTGTACAACTCATGATAAGAAATTTACTTGAGTCCTCTTCGGCACATGCCGGGATACATACTTGATCCTCCTTCCTTCTGGGTGGTAAGCAAAATCGACTTACTGGCGCATTCAATGTTCCTCCATACTTCGATAACCAATCCATGCCTAATATAACATCCAGTCCTTGCGACTCCAAGACTATTAGGTCTGAGGGAAACACGTAGTTACCAATCCTTAATGGTAACCGATCACACCATAGACTAGCCATATACTCTGCTCCTGGCGAGGTTACTTACATGGGTGACCTAAGGGCTTGGGTTGGCAGTTTATACTTATCCACAAATCCCAATGATATGTATGAATGTGATGCACGAGTATCAAAAAGAACAATTGCAGTAAATGACTTAACCAAAAACTTACCTATTACTGCATCTGGCTGGGCTTCAACTTCCTCCACGCTAACGTGGTTCACATGTCCCTTGTTGAAAGGGTTAGGCTTGTTCCCAGAGCTTCCATTGCCATTTCCATTCTTCACTTCAGGACATTCAGTGGCATAATGTCCGGCCTTCTGGCATTTGAAATAGGTAATGTGGCTTAGATCCCTCTTGGCTAGCGTTGATGGGTTGGTATGGTTCTGGCCGTTGCTTCCCCTATTCCCATTTCCATTCTTGGGGCCACTATTGTTGTGAGAACTCCCTCCTCCATGGGTATGCTGAAAAGGTCATCCCATATTAGGGGTAAAACGAGGCTTCTGCTGAGCTCTAGCATTGCATTTCCCTTGTCCATACTTCCTTTTGCGGCTGTCAATCTGCTGCTGCTTCCCTTTAATCATGAGAGCTCTATCTACCAACTTCTGGTAGTTGTTGAAGGTTGCCACCATCAACTGCATGCTCAGCTCATCATTCAGTCCTTCCAAAAATTTATCCTGCTTAGTTGCATCCATAGCAACGTCATCTGGGGCATAACGTGCTAGCTTACTAAAGTCATCCACATGCTGGCCAACAATACGCCCTCCTTGGCGCAAGTTGCAAAACTCATGCTTCTTCATGGCCATAGCTCCTGCTAAAACATGGGAAGTATGGAAAGCCTACTAAAACTGGTCCCATGTGACAGTATCGATGGGATAAGTGGCTGTGAAATTCTCCCACCATGATGTTGCGGGTCCATCAAGTTGATGTGCGGCAAAACGCACCTTCTCCACATCTGTGCATCCTATAGTGGTCAACTCCCTTCCCATCTTGCGGAGCCAATCATCTGCAACTATCGGCTCAGTGCTACTGGAGAACACCGGCGGATTTAACCTCAAGAAACGGGCTAAGTGATCAACAGGTGGTGGTGGTGGTGGTGGGTTGTTGTTGTTGTTGTTGTTGTTGTTGTTCACGTGATTTTGATTCTGGACTAACATCTGCATCAATGCATTCTGCTGCTAGATCAACTGAGTGAGCTCTGGTGGGAATGCAAATCCATTGTCACGTCTCGGAGGCATCTGAGGGTTTAGAAGAGATGAGAATATAGAATAGAATGAGGACTATAGAGAAAGACACTACCCATATGAACATGAGACAAATGCAATCAATAGCACACCAATAAATTCAAACAAGGGCATACAACGGTCTAACTATCGTTACAAAAGTGCTCTGACTATACTATATACATGGGGGGAATACTACTACTGTTATGGTGGTCGACTAGAAAAATTGATCGGTCGAAGACTCCATGATATCTGCTCCAGCTTCATCAACAAAGTCATCATCGCTATCGTCTGGGTCCGGGTGGGTGTCGTCGATGATGATGTAGTTCTCCGGGCAAGTGCAATCATTGTCTTCTCTTCCAGTCGCGGGGAATCTCATGAATACTTTAGCTTCTTCTTCAGATCATCATTCTTCTCCACGAGGGTCGTTATTTGTTCCTCATATCCATCGCGTGTAGACTTGATTCTTCTTCCAGCTTCGTGATCTTGTTCATTGCCTTTTTCAGATCTATCATGCCGGCGCACATCTGGTTCTGTTACCTCTTGAGCACTGCGTTGGATTTCCCCGAAGAGGAGAGGATGATGCAGCAAAGTAGCATAAGTGTTTCCCTCAGTTTTTGAGAACCAAGGTATCAGTCCAGTAGGAGACCACGCACAAGTCCCTCGTACCTACACAAAACGATAGCTACTCGCAACCAACGCGATTAGGGGTTGTCAATCCCTTCACGGTCACTTACGAGGGTGAGATCTGATAGAGATGATAAATAATATTTTTGGTATTTTTGATAGATAGAAGCAAGGTGGAAAGTAAAAGGCAAAGTAAAACAAAGCAAGTAAATAAAGTGATAGAGATTGATATGATGAGAATAGACCCGGGGGCCATAGGTTTCACTAGTGGCTTCTCTCAAGAGCATAAGTATTCTACGGTGGGTGAACAAATTACTGTTGAGCAATTGACAGAATTGAGCATAATTATGAGTATATCTAGGCAATGATCATGTATATAGGCATCACGTCCAAAACAAGTAGATCGAAACGATTCTGCATCTACTACTATTACTCCACTCATCGACCGCTATCCAGCATGCATCTAGAGTATTAAGTAAAAACAGAGTAACGCCTTAAGCAAGATGACATGATGTAGATGGATAAATTCATGCAATATGATAAAAACCCCATCTTGTTATCCTCGATGGCAACAATACAATACGTGCCTTGCAACCCCTTCTGTCACTAGGTAAGGACACCACAAGATTGAACCCAAAGCTAGGCACTTCTCGCATTGCAAGAACTACCAATCTAGTTGGCCAAACCAAAAAGGATAATTCAAAGAGAGTTGCAAAGATAACTCAATCATACATAAAAGAATTCAGAGAAGAATCAAATATTTTCCATAGATAATACTGGATCATAAACCCACAATTCATCGGTCTCAACAAACACATTGCAAAAGAAGATTACATCGAATAGATCTCCACGAGAGAGGGGGAGAACTTTGTATTGAGATCCAAAAAGAGAGAAGAAGCCATCTAGCTACTAGCTATGGACCCGAAGGTCTGAAGTAAACTACTCACACTTCATCGGAGGGGCTATGGTGTTGATGTAGAAGCCCTCCATGGTGGATGCCCCCTCTGGCGGAGCTCCAGAACAGGCCCCAAGATTTGATCTCGTGGATATAGAAGGTTGCAGCGATGGAATTAGGTTTTTGGCTCCTGTTCTGATCGTTCGGGGGATACGTAGGTATATATAGGAGGAAGGAGTACGTCGGTGGAGCGTCAGGGGGCCCACGAGGTAGGGGGCGCGCCTAGGGGTGGGGGCGCCCTCCACCCTCGTGACCGCCTCTGGCACTTCTTGGAGTAGGGTCCAAGTCTCCTGGACCACGTTCGGTTGGAAAATCACGTTTCTAAAGGTTTCATTCCGTTTTGGACTCCGTTTGATATTCCGTTTCTTCGAAACACTGAAATAGGCAAGAAACAACAATTCTGGGCTAGGCCTCCGGTTAATAGGTTAGTCCCAAAAATAATATAAAAGTGGAAAATAAAGCCCAATATAGTCCAAAACAGTAGATAAAGTAGCATGGAGCAATCAAAAATTATAGATACGTTGGAGACGTATCAGGCATCCCCAAACTTAATTCCTACTCGTCCTCGAGTAGGTAAATGATAAAAAAAGAATTTTTGATGCGGAGTGATACTTTGGCATAATTTCAATGTAAATCTTCTTAATTGTGATATGAATATTCAGATCCGAAAGATTCAAGACAAAAGTTCATATTGACATAAAAAAATAATACTTCAAGCATACTAATCAAAGCAATCATGTCTTCTCAAAATAACATGGCCAAAGAAAGTTATCCCTACAAAATCATATAGTCTGGCTATGCTCCATCTTCCCCACACAAAATATTTAAATCATGCACAACGCCGATGACAAGCCAAGCAATTGTTTCATACTTATGACATTCTCAAAACTATTTCAATCTTCACGCAATACATGAGCATGAGCAGTGGATATAGCACTTATAGGTGGAATAGAAGGGTGGTTGTGGAGAAGACAAAAAGAGGGAAGATAGTTTCACATCAACTAGGCGTATCAACGGGCTATGGAGATGCCCATCAATAGATATCAATGTGAGTGAGTAGGGATTGCCATGCAACGGATGCACTAGAGCTATAAGTATATGAAAGCTCTACAAAAGGAACTAAGTGGGTGTACATCCAACTTGCTTGCTCACGAAGACCTAGGGAATTTTGAGGAAGCCCATCATTGGAATATACAAGCCAAGTTCTATAATGAAAAATTCCCACTAGTATATGAAAGTGACAAAATGAGATACTCTCTATCATGAAGATCTTGGTGCTACTTTGAAGCACAAGTGTGGTAAAAGGATAGTAGCATTGACCCTTCTCTCTGTTTCTCTCTTTTTTTTATTTGGGCCTTTCTCTTCCTTTTTTATGGCCTCTTTTTTTGTCCTGAGTCTCATCCCGACTTATGGGGGAATCATAGTCTCCATCATCCTTTCCTCACTGGGACAATGCTCTAATAATGATGATTATCACACTTTTATTTTTCATACAACTCAACAATTACAACTCGATACTTAGAACAAAGTATGACTCTATATGAATGCCTCCAGCGGTGTACCGGGATATGCAATGAATCATGAGTGACATGTATGAAAGAATTATGAACGGTGGCTTTGCCACAAATACAATGTCAACTACATGATCATGGTAGCAATATGACAATGAGGGAGCGTGTCATAATAAACGGAACGGTGGAAAGTTTCATGGCAATATATCTCGGAATGGCTATGGAAATGCCATGATATGTAGGTATGGTGGCTGTTTTGAGGAAGGTATATGGTGGGTGTATGATACCGGCGAAAAGTGCGCGGTATTAGAGAGGCTAGCAAAGGTGGAAGGATGGGAAAAAGTGCGTATAATCCATGGACTAAACATTGGTCATAAAGAACTCATATACTTGTTGCAAAAATCTAGAAGTTATCAAAGCAAAGTATTACACGCATGCTCCTAGGGGGATAGATTGGTAGGAAAAGACCATCGCTCGTCCCCGACCACCACTCATAAGGAAGACAATCAATAAATAAATCATGCTCCGAGTTCATCACATAACGGTTCACCATAAGTGCATGCTACGGGAATCACAAACTTCAACACAAGTTTTCTTTGAATTCATAACTACTCAACTAGCATGACTCTAATATCACCATCTTCATATCTCAAAACAATTATCAAGCATCAAACTTATCTTAGTATTCAACGCACTCAAAAGAAAGTTTCACATATCTTGAACACCAAGTATATTAACATTAAGCGAATTACCATGCTATTAACGACTCTCAAAATAATCTAAGTGAAGCATGAGAGATCAATAGTTTCTTTAAAACAAATCCACCACCGTGCTCTAAAAGATATAAGTGAAGCACTAGAGCAAAAATTATCACGCTCAAAAGCTATAAGTGAAGCACTATGAGCAAAACTATCAAGCTCAAAAGATATAAGTGAAGCACATAGAGTATTCTAACAAATTCCAATTCATATATGGCTCTCTCAAAAGGTGTGTACAGAAAGGATGATTGTGGTAAACTAAAGACGCAAATAATACAAGACGCTCCAAGCAAAACACATATCATGTGGTGAATAAAAATATATCTCCAAGTAAATTACCGATGGAAGTGGACGAAAGAGGGGATGCCTTCCGGGGCATCCCCAAGCTTTGAATTTTCGGTGTCCTTGGATTATCTTGGGGGTGCCATGGGCATCCCCAAGCTTAGGCTCTTGCCACTCCTTGTTCCATAATCCATCAAAACAATTCACCCAAAACTTGAAAACTTCACAACACAAAACTCAACAGAAATCTCGTGAGCTCCGTTAGAGAAAGAAAACAAAAGACTACTTCAAGGTACTGTAATGAACTCATTATTTATTTATATTGGTGTTAAACCTACTGTATTCCAACTTCTCTATGGATTATAAACTATTTTACTAGCCATAGATTCATCAAAATAAGCAAACAACACACGTAAAACAGAATCTGTCAAAAAACAGAACAGTCTGTAGCAATCTGTAACTAACGCAAACTTATGGAACTCTAAAAATTCTACCAAAATAGGAAGTCCTGGAAAATTTGTTTATTGAACAGCAACAAAAATAGTGAACGCAAAAGCACGTTCCTGTGATTTAACAAAATTATATTCGTGCGTGCAAAGTTTCTGTTTTTCAGCAGAATCAAATCAACCATCATCGTAGGTTATCCTATAGGTTCTACTTGGCACAAACACTAATTAAAATATAAAACCACATCCAAACAGAGGATAGATGGATTATTTAGTGAATAACAGCAAGGAAAAATATTGTATTGCCTCCCAACAAGCGCTATCGTTTAACGCCCCTAGCTAGGCATTGATAATTTTAATGATGCTCACATGAAAGACAAGAATGGAAGCACGAATAAAGCATCATGAAACACATGACAAACACATCTAAGTCTAACATACTTCCTATGCATAGGCATATTATAAGCAAACAAATTTGCAAGGCAAGCAAAAACTAGTATACGCAAGGAAGAAGAAAGAGACGATAGCAATCTCAACATGACGAGAGGTGATTTAATAAGATAAAAATTTCTACGACCATGTTTTCCTCTCTCATAATAATTACATGTATGATCATAGGAAAATTAAACAAAATAGCTATCACAAAACATATTCTCAACATGATCCCCATGCATGCAAAGTTGACACTCTTCCAAGATAGTGGGATTAACATTAACTAAAGTCATGACCTTTCCGAACCCACTTTTATCAAAAATATCATAAGATTGAACATACTCCAAATATGTGGGATCTAAAGTTGACACTCTTCCAAACCCACTTTCAATATTATTGCAAACATTATTATCAATCTCATAATCATCATGGGGCTTAAATAAATTTTCAAGCTTGTAAGAAGAATCACCCCAATCATGATCATCGAAACAAGTAGTAGACATTGCAAAACTAGCATCCCCAAGATTAGGGTTTTGCATATTATTAGCACAATTGAAAACAAGAGAATTTATAGGAAAATCATTGCAATCATGCTTTTTATTCAAGGAGTTATTGTGAATCTCTTCATAAATTTCTTCATCGTAATTTTCAGATTCACAAATTTCAAGCAAAACTTCATAAAGATAATCTAGTGCACAAAACTCACTAGCAATTGGTTCATCATAATTGGATCTCTTAAAAAGATTAGCAAGCGGATGAGGATCCATAGATCTTAGCTTCTCTATTTAGTAATAAATAAGCATCTATTCCAACCAAACGAGCAAATGAAAGGGCAAGCAAAAGAGAGAAGAGATTGGGAAAGAGAGGGCGAATAAAACGGCAAGGGTGAAGTGGGGGAGAGGAAAACGAAAGGTAAATGGCAAATAATGTAATGCGCGAGGATAGGGATTGTGATGGGTACTTGGTATAGTTTACTTGCTTGCGTGATCCTCCCCGGCAACGGCGCCAGAAATTCTTCTTGCTACCTCTTGAGCACTGTGTTGGATTTCCCCGAAGAGGATAGGATGATGCAGCAAAGTAGCGTAAGTATTTCCCTCAATTTTTGAGAACCAAGGTAACAATCTAATAGGAGACCACACACAAGTCCCTCGTACCTACACAAAACGATAGCTACTCACAACCAACACGATTATGGGTTGTTAATCCCTTCACGGTCACTTACGAGGGTGAGATCTGATAGAGATGATAAATAATATTTTTGGTATTTTTGATAGATAGATGCAAGGTGAAAAGTAAAAGGCAAAGTAAAACAAAGCAAGTAAATAAAGTGATAGAGATTGATATGATGAGAATAGACCCGGGGGCCATAGGTTTCACTAGTGGCTTCTCTCAAGAGCATAAGTATTCTACGGTGGGTGAACAAATTACTGTTGAGCAATTGACAGAATTGAGCATAGTTATGAGTATATCTAGGCAATGATCATGTATATAGGCATCACGTCCAAAACAAGTAGATCGAAATGATTCTGCATCTACTACTATTACTCCACTCATCGACCGCTATCCAGCATGCATCTAGAGTATTAAGTAAAAACAGACTAACGCCTTAAGCAAGATGACATGATGTAGAGGGATAAATTCATGCAATATGATAAATACCCCATCTTGTTATCCTCGATGGCAACAATACAATACATGCCTTGCAACCCCTTCTGTCACTGGGTAAGGACACCACAAGATTGAACCCAAAGCTAAGCACTTCTCCCATTGCAAGAACTACCAATCTAGTTGGCCAAACCAAAAAGGATAATTCGAAGAGACTTGCAAAGATAACTCAATCATACATAAAAGAATTCAGAGAAGAATCAAATATTTTCCATAGATAATACTGGATCAGAAACCCACAATTCATTGGTCTCAACAAACACACCGCAAAAGAAGATTACATCGAATAGATCTCCACGAGAGAGGGGGAGAACTTTGTATTGAGATCCAAAAAGAGAGAAGAAGCCATCTAGCTACTAGCTATGGACCCGAAGGTTTGAAGTAAACTACTCACACTTCATTGGAGGGGCTATGGTGTTGATGTAGAAGCCCTCCGTGGTGGATGCCCCCTCCGACGGAGCTCCGGAACAGGCCCCAAGATGGGATCTCGTGGATACAGAAGGTTGCGGCAGTGGAATTAGGTTTTTGGCTCCTGTTCTGATCGTTCGGGGATACATAGGTATATATAGGAGGAAGGAGTACGTCGGTGGAGCGTCAGGGGGCCCACGAGGTAGGGGGCGCGACTAGGGGGGGCGCGCCCTCCACCCTCGTGACCGCCTCTGGGATTTCTTGGAGTAGGGTCTAAGTCTCCTGGATCACGTTCGGTTGGAAAATCACGTTCCCGAAGGTTTCATTCCGTTTGGACTCCATTTGATATTCCGTTTCTTTGAAACACTGAAATAGGCAAAAAACAACAATTCTGGGCTGGGCCTCCGGTTAATAGGTTAGTCCCAAAAATAATATAAAATTGGAAAATATAGCCCAATATAGTCCAAAATTGTAGATAAAGTAGCATGGAGCAATCAAAAATTATAGATACATTAGAGACGTATCAGGTTCTCTTGGCGATGAATGTGCTGATTTAACTCCTGGATGAAAGCTGCAATTGATCTATCCTTCCTGGTGCTGATCATCTCCCATTGCTCATCTCGGCGCCCACAAATTTGGTAGATAGTATCCTTGAGATCCTTGTGGTAAACTTCTCCAATGCGTCCCATGGTGATGTGGGCTGACATGCTCTTTCCTAGACCACAGGTTGGCGCATCAAAGGAAAACTCTATGGGCTCAGTGATGGGCATGAACGTCCTTCCTGGAACTTGAACTTGAATCATCCAACGCTCCTCTTCTGGTAAAGTGGCGATGTAGGTCCTGGTGAAGCTTGGCACTCCGATGTTCAGATATCTAGTGACTTCCTTCAAGTGGCGTCCAAAGGGTGTATCTTCATCCGGTTGCGTGAACTTGTTCCTTGCATCCACCATCCTAAAAGAGTAGAAAAGACAAGGAGTCAGAAATGAGAAGAGAGTAGTGATCTGGGGCTTTAGCTTAGTGGTCGTGTCCTATAGTCAGCGTGTGCTCTGATACCATCTTGTAGCGACCAGACCTCAAACAGTCTGATCTCTGTGCATCAGTGTCATCCCTGGATTGGTAATGCTGACACACACAGTACTCGAAGGATTTATAACAGATTAGCAATCACACACTTATTACATCGAATGTCTCAAAAGAGAACTTATTACAATAAATATGGCTTAAGGCCATCTAATAACAATAACAGCGGAAGGCTTGGAAGATAAAGCGAGTCCATCAACTCCAGCGGCATCATTGAGTATAAGATCACGACCTAAGGCACCTTACTCATTGTCTGAAAAGTCTGGAATATGAAAGTTGCAGCCCGAAAATGGGTCAGCACATGGAATATGCTGGCAATGTAACACATAGAGAGTAATGAACAGAATAATGCTATCACTACATGCATATATGGATGGTGGAAAGCTCTATGGTTACAGTTTTTCATAAAGCCAATTTTTTCCTACCACAAAGGAATAAATTTTATTTAATCATCATGGTGGTTGTTAAACATTGAGAAGGTTCCTCCAACTCAATCCCAATTAAGCATCATCATTAACCCAACAAAATTAAAATAAGTAACATGATGAGATTCACATGATAATCCAGGTACTAGATACTCAAAACGTCCATAACCGGGGACACGGCTAACCTTGATTAGTTTATACACTCTGCAGAGGTTTGTGCACTTTTCCCCGCAAGGCTCGATCTCCTCCGTTTGATTTCTCGCACTACATGGTGTTTGAGAAACGGATGACCGAGACACAGTATTTCAGAAGCATTAACTCTTTACTCTGGGTAGACAGTACTAACCTACATCCCCTACATCTGCTAGTCTACCACTGAAAGAGGTCACACAACTTAATCAACTATGCTAGAGCCCATAGTAACTTGTGGTTGCACACGGAAGTTTCTAGCATGAATAATCTCATGATCCCTTTGAGCCTGGGTGGCGGTCCATAGGAGAATCACACGGTACCCGAGATTTCCAAAAATACAGGCAACACTAGGTTCCCCAGGTGCCTCAATCCACCCAGATGTGAACTTAAGTTGCCACCTTAAGTAAACCATTAATTTAACAATCTCACATCTGTCATGGATACACTCACCCAATCCATGTCTACTAGCATAGCATAGCAATATAAGCAGACATAGAAGTAACTCCCAAAGGTTTGATAATAAAACAGGTAATAGGTTCTACCTCATCTACTTCCCAAAACCCACATATTAATCAGATCCTAACCATGCAATTGTTTGAGGATTGATCTAATGCAATAAAACTGGGTAATAAAAAGGTATGATCAAAGTGTTACTTGCCTTGTTGATGATCCGTGAAACCTAGAGACTCGTATAAGCAAGCGGCGCACTCCGGGTACTCTATCGCAAACAAACAAGCATACAATAAGCACTCATCTAATGCACGTGTAAAACTCAAATAAGAGATCTAACCAGAAAGTTAAGAACTCCGGTTTGCAAAAAGAATCAAATCAAACGAAGCAACGAAACTCATACGGCGAAAGAAACAAGCTTCGTTTACTAATCTGGACCTAAGTCAAATTTTACAGTAGCAAAAACTTGTTTGAGTTGGTTAAATGGAAAGAGGGTTTCGAGACGAAACCTAGGCGCTTGAATCGCCTGATTCCGATAAACGAGCGAAAAGTTATACTAGAACGAAAATCGGATCAGAAATCGCGATCAAAAATAATCGCGGAAAATCCAAGAAAGATAAACGGACGAACAGGCTAACGAATGAACGTTCGCTATCTGTGGCTAAACCACGAAGTCGTTCGTTAAAACGAACGTACGGACGAACGTCCGCAAAATATTCTAAACCGAAAAAAAACAGATCTCAATTTTGAAAAAAAACCGATCGGTTTTCTCGTGAGAACCGATGCGGCAGCGGGCTCTAGCGGGGCGGCCGGCTCCGGCAGGGTCAGCGGCAAGGCGGGCGGCGGCGGCAGCTGGCGGCTAGGGTTAGGGTTTGGGCAGGGCGCGGCGCGGGCAGCATGTTGGGCCGGCGGGGGTGGGTGGCTTATAAAGCCGGGCGGCAGACGTGTCCGGGTCGCCCACGGCAGCTCGTGTCGATTCGTTGTTTTTTTTAAATAATTCGGATGCACAGAAAAACAAATAAAAGAAATACTAAACGGACTCCAAAAATCCCGAAATAAATTTTCCCGTCCTCCAAAAATAATCCGGACAAGATCAACATTTATTTGGGGCCTAAATGCAATTTTGAAAAATGCGCATTTTTCCTAAATTCAAATAAAATAGCGATAAAACTCCGAAATAAAATCTTATTTGGTTTTATTATTAAATCCCCAATATTTCTTTATTTTTGGAAAGTCATTTTATTCCCTCTCTCTTATTTGATTAAAGAAATATTCGAAGAAAAAAATAATTAAAATCAAATGATCCAATTTTCAAAATTTGAGAAAACTCAAATATGAAAATAACGAAATCCCCAACTCTCTCCGTGGGTCCTTGAGTTGCGTAGAATTTCTAGGATCAAACCAAAATGCAATAAAATATGATATGCAATGATGATCTAATGTATAACATTCCAAATTGAAAATTTGGGATGTTACAAATTAGCCCAACACTTTAATGGGTCGCTAAAAGGCCGAAAGATGTACAACCTGAAAATTGGCCCATCCCTTCAATGGGTCGTTAACAGGCCTAAATCACATCGGGTCGATATTGATCCCAAATATATAGCGGGATGCTAATGGGCTCAAACTGACGATGGGATGCAATGGTGTCAAATCTTTAACGGGTCGTTGACGGGCCGAATTGGCACATCTCGTATGGGTTGTGGGCTTAAATGGACCTGACACAAGTTGGCCTTATATGGGCCGGCCTGCTAATTTTTACTAGGCCGGCCTTTTTCACCGGAATGGGCCACTATTGGGTCGTGCCACATGTCGACCTATCATAGGCGCTTCCTGTCCAATGAGTGGATGACATCTGTCCCAACAGTGAGCCAACACGTGTTTCCTCCGGTCAATGAGAATTTTACACATGCAAATTCCTCATTGGTTAGGGCTATTAACGGGTTATCGGATCCAAAACCGGACCCGATAGCTTAACAGCGACCCGTTACAGTGGATGCCATGTGTCGATCACCCTTGACGAAAGCACTTTCATGACGCGCCATTTATCGTCATGGAAGTGGACACTTCCGTGATGATAATATTTGTAATGTCATGGAACACTTATACGACAGCACGGGTATGACTATCTTGATTCTGTCATAAAATTGTCATGGATGTACATGCATAACGGAAAACATGACCTACTGTGACAAACACGTATCATCACGGAAGTGTATTTTTTTTGTAGTGCATTGTTTACCATTTATCATTTCACACGTACATATGAGTTTTCCACTGAATCACATATTGCAGGATCATAGCAGTTATAGCATGAAATATAAACTCTTAATTATGGATAACGGAAATATAATAATACAATATTATTGCTTCTAGGGCATATTTCCAACAGTCTCCCACTTGCACTAAAGTCAATAATCTAGTTGCATGGTTTTACACCTATGGGTATTCTGGTGTTGCTTATGCTTTGCTTGTGGTAGAGCTTTTGTCATTTGTTTTGATTTATTCAAAACTCAGAAATATTTTTGTCAGATTTTGTCTATTTGCAGGATCTCAATCCACCTTGCTTTGAGCTATAATATTTTATTCAAAATAAAATATCATTTAAACTCATTGCACTTTCGGATTCATCCATTTATATCAAGATTATTCTTGACCGGCCATACTCATAATATAATGTTTATGGACTTATTACAACTTTTATAATACCCAATTATATCAAGACATTTCTTGATTACCCTTTCATATCAAGACTCTTCTTGGTTGTCCATTATTCATAATGTTTATGGGTCTCTTATAACTTTTGTAATATCCAATTATATCAAGACATTTCTTGATTATTCAATTTTACCCATTTATATCAAGACTCTTCTTGATTGGCCATATTCTCAATATATTGTTAATGGGGTTCTTTACAACTTTCGCCAATTATATCAAGACATTTCTTGATTATTGGATCTACCCTTTGATATCAAGACTCTTCTTGATTCAGAAAACATTGAAACATCTAATGTTAAAAAAACATAAATTATCGTTATAGAGTCAATATTGTTCATAAAACAATCTTATCATAGCCCTAATTATATCAATCATCAAGTTGGTATTCATATATTCTCAATAATGAATTTTTAAACTTCATATGCTCAAAATAATACATTTATTCTTTTGAGATCCTTGATATCTCTTACTAACACTTAGTAAAACTCTTGGCCCTTTTCATATACATTATAACTATCAAGATGAATTACTTTCATCTACTCATGCTTATAAGCATCTAGTAATATGACACTGAGAGAAATAATTTCTCTATTTAAACACTTTAAACCTTTTTGTCATAAAATATATAAACTTTCTAAGCTCAATCAGAGATATTGATCTATCTTTATAGATTCTTTTATGTCCAATAGTTTGCATTGTTATTTGAAAACATGTTTCAAAAACATTTTATTTTCGCTAAGTAGTTATATTATTTCCATTCCAACATAAGAGATCACAAATACTATATAGCTTCCACCGAGTTAATTATATACACAAGGTTCCTTCGATAAGATCGAAATCTCAATATCAGCTCACCTGTTATAATCTTCAAAAACTCTTTTGAAGTTTGTGCTTTTATCTGGTGTCTTTGAGGATTTTAAAACCTTTCTGGTTGTATCATTCATACATCCTTTCCTTTTACGAAACTTAGTTTTAATATCCACTTTCTTCAAAAATCTTTGAAGTGTCAACCAAGTTCCAAACTTGTTTTATTTATGACAATTACAATAAAGTTCTAAACTTAATTGTAAATTTATTCCTGTGTGTATGGCTATGAACCATTCCTTTGGGCTGGGCACCACTATTGTTTCCTTGTAGTGTACTAGTTCATCTTCTTTCAAAGATGAATATCTCAGTTGTAAAATTTTAAAAATTCAACAATATTCCTGATTTGTAAAAACCAGTTACAAGCTATAGATCAAATGTAGTAACTTTACAGTTTATTTTGCAGACAAATTATCAGAACAATTTCCGGTTTAATTCTGCTTATTATCATCAGGGATTCAATAGTCCTTTCTAATTAAGTTGTAATGTCCTCCCACTTATTTCTTTGACAAGAAAAACTTTTCTTGAAAAAGTGTTCATCTGCGTCAAACATTTTGCCTTTTGAACATTTCAATGGAAGGAACCGAAATCATTTTAAGATATCCTACAACTTTTATCTGGTTTATAATATTGATAACTCTTATGGTTTCATTAACCAGACTAATATCCGGTGCATTGTTTAGTGTATATCCCGTCGTTTCAATTTATACCCCAAAGTATAAATGTAGATCGGTAATAAATAATTCCATAACTATTTGAGTGCTTTTGCTAAACTTATGACTTAGGTAATTTTCTTCATTCTTGAAGAATTACTTTATCTTTTGTCATAATGATCCTTATCTTCATTATAATATATTTGAACTCTTCAAGTACATTCTGAAATTCAAATATTCTAGATTTTATAAGTAAATCATATTTACCTAATCTTTTAATGAAGTATTATTATCAATTGTGCCATGGCTTGTTTATCAGACTTCGTACATCATCATGTATTTTATTTGATTTCTCAATTAAGTGATTTCAATGCTTCATCTATATGAAGACTATTACCCTAATAAAGCCAAGCAGTGATATATCAGTCTTCTTAAGACATTTAGCATTAATGTCAAAATTTTCAAATCAAGATTCATTGAATAAACCATCAAAAATTTGCGGTAAATCCAAGCATATGCTTATAACCACTTTAACAACTATTGTCCAAAATAGTAAGCACATATATTTGATAACCCACAAGTGTAGGGGATCGCAACAGCTTTCGAGGGTAGAGTATTCAACCCAAATTTATTGATTCGACACAAGGGGAGCCAAAGAATATTCTTAAGTATTAGCAGTTGAGTTGTCAATTCAACCACACCTGAATAACTTAGTATCTGCAGCAAAGTATTTAGTAGCAAAGTAGTATGATAGTAATGGTAACAGTGGCAAAAGTAAAGATAATAGTTTTGTAGTAGTTGTAATAGTAGCAACTAAAAAGTAAATAAGCGAAACACAATATGTGAAAAGCTCGTAGGCATTGGATCAGTGATGAATTATGTCGGATGCGATTCCTCATGTAATAGCTATAACATAGGGTGACACAGAACTAGCTCCAATTCATCAATGTAATGTAGACATGTATTCCGAATATAGTCATACGTGCTTATGGAAAAGAACTTGCATGACATCTTTTGTCCTACCCCACCGTGGCAGCGGGGTCCTAGTGGAAACTAAGGGATATTAAGGCCTCCTTTTAATAGAGAACCGAAACAAAGCATTAGCACATAGTGAATACATGAACTCCTCAAAATATGGTCATCACCGAGAAGTATCTCGATTATTGTCACTTCGGGTTGTCAGATCATAACACATAATAGGTGACTATAGACTTGCAAGATAGGATCAAGAACTCACATATATTCATGAAAACATAATAGGTTCAGATCTGAAATCATGGCACTCGGGCCCTAGTGACAAGCATTAAGCATAGCAAAGTCATAGCAACATCAATCTCAAAACATAGTGGATACTAGGGATCAAACCCTAACAAAACTTAACTTGATTACATGGTAAATCTCATCCAACCCATCACCGTCCAGCAAGCCTACGATGGAATTACTCACGCACGGCGGTGAGCATCATGAAATTGGTGATGGGGGATGGTTGATGATGACGACGGCGACAAATCCCCCTCTCTGGAGCCCCGAACGGACTCCAGATCAGCCCTCTCGAGACAGATTAGGGCTTGGCGGCGGCTCCATATCATAAAACACGATGAAACTTTCTCTCTGATTTTTTTCTTCGCGAAACAGAATATATGGAGTTGGAGTTGAGGTCGGTGGAGCATCAGGGGGCCCACGAGACAGGAGGGTGCGCCCCCACCCTCGTGGACAGGGTGTGGGCCCCCTGGCCTTGATTCGTTTGCCAATATTTTTTATGTTTTCCAAAACTTATCTCTGTGGATTTTCAGGTCATTCCGAGAACTTTTGTTTTCTGCGCAATAAACAACATCATGGCAGTTCTGCTGAAAACAGCGTCAATCCGGGTTAGTTTCATTCAAATCATGCAAGTTAGAGTCCAAAACAAGGGCAAAAGTGTTTACAAAAGTAGATACGTTGGAGACGTATCAACTCCCCCAAGCTTAAACCTTAAACATTTGCTTGTCCTCAAGCAATTCAGTTGATAAACTAAAAGTGATAAAGAAAAACTTTTACAAACTCTGTTTGCTCTTATTGTTGTAAATATGTAAAGCCAGCATTCAAGTTTTCAGCAAGTATTATGAACTAACGATATGCACAATAACACCTAGGTCTCACAATTACTCATATCAATGGCATAATCAGCTAGCGAGCAATAATAATAAAACTCAGATGACAACACTTCCTCAAAACAATCATAATATGATATAACAAGATGGTATCTCGCTAGCCCTTTCTGAGACCGCAAAACATAAATGCAGAGCACCTTTAAAGATCAAGGACTAACTAAACATTGTAATTCATGGTAAAAGAGATCCAGTCAAGTCATACCCAATATAAACTAATAATAATGAATGCAAATGACAGTGTGCACTCCAGTGGGTGCTTTTTAATAAGAGGGTGATGAGTCAACATAAAAGTAAATAGATAGGCCCTTCATAGAGGGAAGCAGGGATTTGTAGAGGTGCCAGAGCTCGATTTTAAAATAGAGATGAATAACATTTTGAGCGGCATACTTTCACTATCAATGCAACAACTTTGAGATGGTTGTATCTTCCATACTACATGCATTATAGGCAGTTCCCAAACAGAATGGTAAACGTTTATACTCCCCCACCACCAACAAGCATCAATCCATGGCTTGCTCGAACAACGAGTGCCTCCAACTAACAACAGCCCTGGGGGAGTTTTGTTTAATTATTTTGATTTGCTTTGATCTTTTTGGATCATGGGACTGGGCATCCCGGTTACCGGCCCTTTCTCGTGAATGAGGAGCGGAGTCCTCTCCTCTTGAGAATAACCCACCTAGCATGGAAGATATAGGCAACCCTAGTTGAAACATGAGCTGCTCAAGCATACAAAACATAATTTCATTTGAAGGTTTGGAGTTTGGCACATACAAATTTACTTGGAACGGCAGGTAGATACCGCATATAGGAAGGTATGGTGGACTCATATGGAACAACTTTGGGGTTTAAGGAGTTTGGATGCACAAGCAGTATTCCCGCTTAGTACAGGCGAAGGCTAGCAAAAGACTCGGAAGCGACCAACTGAGAGAGCAACAACAGTCATGAACATGCATTAAAATTAATACACACCAAGTACAAGCATGAGTAGGATATAATCCACCATGAACATAAATATCGTGAAGGCTATGTTGATTTGTTTCAACTACATGCGTGAACATGTGCCAAGTCGTGTCACTCGATTCATTTAAAGGAGGATACCATCCCACCATACCATATCACAATCATTTTGATAGCATGTTGGCATGCAAGGTAAACCATTATAACTCACAGCTAATTAAGCATGGCACAAGCAACTATGATCTCTAAATGTCATTACAAATATGTTTACTTGATAATAAGCTGAATCAGGAACGATGAACTCATCATATTTACAAAAACAAGAGAGGTCGAGTTCATACCATCTTTTCTCATCTCAATCAGTCCATCATATATCGTCATTATTGCCTTTCACTTGCACGACCGAACGATGTGTATAATAATAATAGTGCGCGTGCATTGGACTAAGCTGGAATCTGCAAGCATTCAACTCAAGAGAGAAGACAAGGTAATGTGGGCTCTAAGTTAAATAAACAATCATGCATATGAGAGCCACTAAACATTTTCAATATGGTCTTCTACTCTCGACCCGCAAAGGAAAGAAAAGAAAATAAAACTATTGACACGGAAAAGCTCCCAACAAGTAAAAAGAAGAACGAGAAATCTTTTTGGGTTTTCATTTTAATTTCTACTACAAGCATGGAAATTAAACTAACTAATTTTTTGGTTTTTCTTAAGGTTTATCAAACACACAAGAAGAAAGCTAGAAAAATAAAATTAAACTAGCATGGATAATACAATGAAAGAGTATGAGCACCGACGACTAGAATAGTGTGTGAACATGAATGTAAGGTCGGTGATAAATACGTACTCCCCCAAGCTTAGGCTTTTGGCCTAAGTTGGTCTACTGCCAAGGACCGCGGCTACTCTCCCCGGTGTACTGAGGGGTGTAATCAGGATACCACTGGCTGGCCATCTCCTCCTGATCCCACTGGTAAGATGATGAACGGTAAGGGTCCAGTGAAGGTTTCGGCTTAGGTTCAGGCTCTAGAGTGGAGGCTTGGCCTCGATGAGTGTACACGCTTCCGGCGTGACAAGATAATTAACTGCAGTCAAATTAAACAACAGAGGCGCAGGTAGAATAATAGTCTCATTGTGTTTCTTATTAAATCTCAGGTTATACAGAAGCATCTTATCTTCGTTGTCAACAATAAACTCATGCACTACCATGCTCCTGTAATCTAAAATGTAAGGAGGCAATATTGTCTCCTCTTTTTCATGGTGCCTAATAGGTATCTCAAAATATTTAGCAAGTCGTGCGGCATAGGTACCTCCAAAGATGGGGCCCTTTGTACGGTTCAGGCTTAGATGTTTAGCAATAACGGCACCCATACTAAAACTATTATCACCAAACAAGGCATGGAATAGAATAATAATATGAGGAACACTAAAGTTTCCACTATTTCCACGACCAATTAAGCATCTACTAGCAAATATGGCAAAGTAGCATAAAACAGGAAAGTGTATGCTAGAGATTCTCGCATCGGAACCCTTCTTTGGATCCCCTACGGTGATAGTGTTAACAAAGCCATCCACATCTTTACGATGTGGTTCATCTAATTTTCCCTCAAAGGGTATCCTACATACCGCACAAAAATTATGTAATGACATTTCCTTGAATTCTTCATATAAATGAAATGATACTGAAGGCAGTGACTACTTAGGATAATAATAAAAGTTTTGCACGAAAGTATTGGTGAGTAAGAGATACTGATCGATCCGATCGTGGAGAAAGTCGGTGATGCCTGCATTTTCGATCAAAGAATAAAAATCTACATAAATCCCAGCTTCACTCAAGAAATTATCGCATGGCCATTCACACGGCCGTACTTCCGCTATGCGAGGAAGATTATACTTGGCCTTTTCCTTCTCTTTAGCTTGTTTTTCCTGGGAGCCTTGGCTAGAAGAGCCCCTCAAAAATCTCCTTAACATTTTCTTAAAATTTATGAAATTTTAGTAACTTCGAAATAAAAGTGAATAAAACTAAACAAGATTGGTAGCAACTACTCCTACAAGTGCCTAGAGCCTATATCATGCATTAGAATTACTTGCGACTTCATAAATTTAACATGCAAGCTCAAGAACAGGGTCACCTATGCAGCAAAAATTTGCAATGAGTAAAGCACTAGAACAAAAACTAATTGGACTAATGGGGGAGTCACATACCAAGCAACAATCTCCCAAAGCAGTTTTGTGAATGGAGCTTTGAGCAAGGAGATCAAAAATCACAGCAAAATGAGCTAGAACTCGTGCTTGAGCTGGATGGGGATTCTTTTTGGGAAGAAGATGGAGTGTGTGGGTGCAGGAATAAGTGGAGGGGGGGCACCGTGGGCCCATGAGATAGGGGGGCACGCCCAGGGGGTGTGGGCGCGCCCTCCACCCTCGTGGCCTGGTGCTTGCCCCTCCTGCAGTGATTTCAGTGCCTAAAATCCTCAAATAATCCATAAAAAATCATACTAAATTTGCAGGGCATTTGGAGCAATTTTATATTCGGGATATTTTTTATTGCATGGATAACTCAAAAAACAGACAGATAATACTATTTTTGCTTTATTTATTTTAAATAACAGAAGGTAAAAAGAGGGTACATAAGGTTGTGCCTTCTAGTTTCACCCATCTCATGATCATCAAAATGAATCCACTAACAAGGTTGATCAAGTCTTGTTAACAAACTCATTCCGAATAACACGGAACCGGAGAAATTTCGAATAACACTAAGTTACCTCAACGGGGATATGAACATCCCCAATAATAAGAATATGATAGTTTTTCTTGACAGTAGGAAGAGGAAATTCAAAACCTCCAATAATTATAGTTGGAACTTTTCCAATAGAATTGATGCTATGAACTTGAGATTGTTTCCTCAGAAAGTGTACTGTATGCCATTACCATTAACATGAAAAGTGACATTGCCTTTATTGCAATCAATAACAGCCCCTGCAGTATTCAAAAAGGGTCTACCAAGGATAATTGACATACTATCATCCTCGGGAATATCAAGAATAACAAAGTCCGTTATGATAGTGACATTTGCAACCACAACAGGCACATCCTCACAAATAGCGACATGTATAGCAGTTGATTTATCAGCCATTTGCAAAGATATATCAGTAGGTGTCAACTTATTCAATTCAAGTCTACGATATAAAGAGAGAGGCATAACACTAACACCGGCTCCAAGATCACATAAAGCAGTTTTAACATAATTTCTTTTAATGGAGCATGGTATAGTTGGTACCCCTGGATCTCCAGGTTTCTTTGGTATTCCACCATTAAAAGTGTAATTAGCAAGCATGGTGGAAATTTCAGCTTCCGGTACCTTTCTTTTATTTGTAATGATATCCTTTATATATTTAGCATAAGGATTTACCTTAAGCATATCAGTTAAGCGCATATGTAAGAAGATAGGTCTAATCATTTCGGCAAAGCGCTCAAAATCCTCACCATCCTTTGTCTTGGATGGTTTAGGAGGAAAGGGCGTGGGTTTCTGAACCCATGGTTCTCTTTCTTTGCCGTGTTTCCTAGCAACAAAATCTCTCTTATCATAACATTGATTCTTTGATTGTAGGTTATCAAGATCAACATCATGTTCAATCTCTACATCATTATTTTTGCTAGGTTGAGCATCAACATGAACATTATCATTAACATTATCACTAGGTTCATGTTCATCACCTGATTGTGTTTCAGCATCAGAAACAGAAATATTGGGATTCTCAGGTGTGTCTACAACAGGTTCGCAAAGTCCTATCATTTTTCTTTTTCTTCTTTTTAGAAGAACTAGGTGCCTCTAAAGTATTTCTCTGAGAATCTTGCTTGATTCTCTTAGGGTGGCCTTTAGAATACAAAGGTTCCTGAGTCATTCTACCAGTTCTAGTAGCCACTCTAACAGCAAAGTCATGTTTATTATTTAATTCTTCAAGCAAATCATTTTGAGCTTTAAGTACTTGCTCAGCTTGAGTGGCAACCATGGAAGAATATTTGCTAATGAGTTTAGGTTCACCTTTAACTCTAGCCATATAATCACTCAAGCATCCTATCTCGAAAGCATTATTCTTTAATTCTCTACCAACATAAGCATTAAAACTTTCTTGTCTAGCCATAAAGTCATCAAATTCATCTAAGCATGGGCTATGAAATTTAGTAGAGGGAATTTCAACTTTATCATATCTATAGATAGAATTTACCTTTACTACCTATGACGGGTTATCAAGACAATGTGGTTCTTCAACGGGCAGTATATTAAGACCATGTATTTCTTCAATAGGTGGTAAATTCTTAACTTCTTCAGCTTTAATACCTTTTTATTTCATTGATTTCTTTGCCTCTTGCATATCTTCAGGACTGAGAAATAGAACGCCTCTCTTCTTCGGAGTGGGTTTAGGAATAGGCTCAGGAGTTGGCTCAATTGGCTCAGGGATTGCCTCAGTAATTGGCTCAGGAAGAGTCCAATTATTTTCATTAGTCAACATATTGTTCAATAGTAATTCAGCTTGGCCGACTGTTCTTTCCCTAAAAACACAACCAGCACAACTATCCAAGTAGTCCTTGGAAGCATCAGTTAGTCCATTATAAAAGATATCAAGTATTTCCTTTTTCTTAAGAGGATGATCAGGCAAAGCATTAAGTAATCGGAGAAGCCTCCCCCAAGCTTGTGAGAGACTCTCTTCTTTGATTCGCACAAAATTATATATTTCCCGCAAGGCAGCTTGTCTCTTATGAGCAGGGAAATATTTAGCAGAGAAGTAATAAATCATATCCTGGGGACTACGCACACAACCAGGATCAAGAGAATTAAACCAAGTTTTAGCATCACCCTTTAATGAGAACGGAAATATCTTAAGGATATAATAATAGCAAGACTTCTCATCTTTAGTAAACAGGGTGGCTATATCATTCAACTTGGTAAATGTGCCACAACAGTTTCAGATTCAAGGCCATAAAAAAGATCAGATTCAACTAAAGTAATAATCTCAGGATCAACAGAGAATTCATAATCCTTATCAGTAACACAGATAGTTGAAGTAGCAAAAGCGGGGTCAGGTTTCATTCTAGCATTAAGGGATTGCTGCTTCCATTTAGCTAATAACTTCTTAAGATCATATCTATCTTTGCAAGCAAAGATAGCTCTAGCAGCTTCCTCATCCATAACATAACCCTCAGGAACAACAGGTAATTCATAATCAGGGGGAGAACTTTCATCATCACTATCATCAATAATAGCATCTTCAAAAATTTCATTCTTTCTAACCCTAGCAAGTTCTTTATCAAGAAATTCACCTAATGGCAAAGTAGTATCACGCACAGAAGTAGTTTCATCATAAGTATCATGCATAGCGGAAGTGGCATCATCAATAACATGCGACATATCAGAATTCATAGCAGTAGCAGGTTTAGGTGTCACAAGCTTACTAATAACGGAAGGAGAATCTAGTGCAGAGCTAGATGGTAGTTCTTTACCTCCCCTCATAGTTAAGGGAAAAATCTTGGTTCTTTCTTCTTTCAAGTTCCTGATAGTGATCAACAGATATAAATCCCCAGTGACTGAAAGAATAGAGCTATGCTCCCCAGCAACGGCGCCAGAAATTAGTCTTGATAACCCACAAGTGTAGGGGATCGCAACAGCTTTCGAGGGTAGAGTATTCAACCCAAATTTATTGATTCGACACAAGGGGAGCCAAAGAATATTCTTAAGTATTAGCAGTTGAGTTGTCAATTCAACCACACCTGCATAACTTAATATCTGCAGCAAAGTATTTAGTAGCAAAGTAGTATGATAGTAATGGTAACTGTGGCAAAAGTAAAGATAATAGTTTTGTAGTAGTTGTAACAGTAGCAACAGAAAATTAAATAAGCGAAACACAATATGTGAAAAGCTTGTAGGCATTGGATCAGTGATGGATAATTATGTCGGATGTGATTCCTCATGTAATAGCTATAACATAGGGTGACACAGAACTAGATCCAGTTCATCAATGTAATGTAGGCATGTATTCCGAATATAGTCATACGTGCTTATGGAAAAGAACTTGCATGACATCCTTTGTCCTACCCCCCCCCCCATGGCAGCGGGGTCCTAGTGGAAACTAACGGATATTAAGGCCTCCTTTTAATAGAGAACCGGAACAAAGCGTTAGCACATAGTGAACACATGAACTCCTCAAACTATGGTCATCACCGAGAAGTATCCCGATTATTGTCACTTCGGGGTTGTCAGATCATAACACAGAATAGGTGACTATAGACTTGCAAGATAGGATCAAGAACTCACATATATTCATGAAAGCATAATAGGTTTAGATCTAAAATCATGGCACTCGGGCCCTAGTGACAAGCATTAAGCATAGCAAAGTCATAGCAACATCAATCTCAGAACATAGTGGATACTAGGGATCAAACCCTAACAAAACTAACTTGATTACATGGTAAATCTCATCCAACCCATCACCGTCTAGCAAGCCTATGATGGAATTACTCAGGCACGGCAGTGAGCATCATGAAATTGGTGATGGAGGATGGTTGATGATGACGACGACGACGAATACCCCTCTCTGGAGCCCCGAACGGACTCCAGATCAGCCCTCCCAAGAGAGATTAGGGCTTGGCGGCGGCTCCGTATCATAAAACACGATGAAACTTTCTCTCTGTTTTTTTTCTCTTCAAAACGGAATATATGGAGTTGGAGTTGAGGTCGATGGAGCATCAGGGGGCCCACGAGACAGGGGGGCGCACCCCCACCCTTGTGGACAGGGTGTGGGCCCCCTGGCCTTGATTCTTTCACTAGTATTTTTTATATTTTCCAAAACTTATCTCAGTGGATTTTCAGGTCATTCCGAGAACTTCTGTTTTCTGCACAATAAACAACATCATGGCAGTTCTGCTGAAAACAGCGTCAGTCCGGGTTAGTTTCATTCAAATCATGCAAGTTAGAGTCCAAAACAAGGGCAAAAGTGTTCGGAAAAGTAGATATGTTGGAGACGTATCAATAACACATAATTCAAAACATTATGTCTTATACAACTCCAGAATGTAATAACTATTTATTCAATCCTAAGACGAATCTTGTAGATAAACTAAAGCCATGATTCTATTGGCCCTGAGCAGTGATCCCATCACCATCCTTGACTAGCATCACGTCTTTATTTCTTCTCAATTTGTGAGATTTCTGTAGTCCCTACATTAAATTGCGCACAACAGCAATCATAAGTATCAAATACTTGTGACTTACAGAAACAAGAGAATAACATTAACTTTGTATAACTTTTATGCCTTTGCCGGAAGAATCATTCTTCTTGTCTGCCAGATATTTCTTGCAGTTCCGCTTCTAGTGACCCTTCTATTTGCAGTAGAAACATTTGGTCTCTTTAGAGGCTCCACCCGTGTTCTTCTTCTGAGAGACGGTCTTACCGATACCAGTAGATTTGTTTTTGGACTTGCCCTTCTTTTTGAAACTGGTAGTTTTGTTGACCATCAACACTTCTTTGTTCTTCTGCATGCCAGCTTCCGAAGTTTGGAGCATAGCAAACAACTTGTTTGCACTTTTCTCCATCCCGCTCATGTTGTAATTCATGTAAAACCATCGTAAGATGGGGGAGTGAAGCAAGCACAATATTTGTACCAAGTGTTTGCGGAATTCCAAATTCCAGTGAAGCAAGTCTATCAACATAGCCAGCTAGCTTTACTATATGCTCACTCATTGAGGAACCCTCTTTCATCTTGCATTCGATCAGGGCCTTGGTTAACTGAAACCATTTAGTCCTTACCTGTTTCTTTTATAGAACTTCTAGTGACCCAATTATAAATTGATTGGTAGATCGTTCAAAACACTTCTTTAGTTTAGCACCCATGCAAGTTAACATGAGACACTGGACTACTTCATAGTCATCACTACAGGCAGTATAACCAGCAACTTCTTCTGGCGGTGCATCCTTTGAGGGAGCATCACCTAGGGGCTGATCTAGCACGTACTCCTTCTTAGCACACCTGAGAACAGATCTCAGGTTGCGGATCCAATCCGCATAGTTTCCACCATTTGCAGACAACTTTTCTTTCTCAATCATAGGGGCTAAGTTGAACATATTGCGAGCCATTTAATCTACAACGGTAAATAGAAATAATTTTAGACATAATTCATAATTAATATCGCACTAGTTTATTAAAAAAATTAATATCAAAGTGCACTCTCACTCAAATTAATATCTCTCATAATTAATAGTGAGTGATTCAAGATCCAAGTCTAGTTCTCAGCATTGATGTTGACATCACTTATGACGAGAATTTTGACCGGTGGGCAAACTTTTGTCGATCATATCTCTATATGACTCCTGTTCATCTTTCTATGATTTGTGCTCCGAGCTCAAAACGATTCTGCTAGAACTTCAAGACAACCGAGTGTTATCCGCATACATGGTATGACCATCCCTGTCTTACACCTCACGTCTCGTTTGTACTCATGTGGAGATGACGCACTCCGAAATGCTACGTGTTATAGAAGGTTGCAACACTAGGAAGAGCACCTTTTAACTTGATATTTAATGTGAGAGATCAACCTAATAATTGACTACTGCACAACCAAAGGGTGAAAACAACAAAGGGATAAACTTCTCAGGCAATTCATAATAGCATGACATGGTATAGCCCTGGGCACAGGGAGATCTTCATGATTGTCTTCAATCTTCGGTTGAAGCAATGTGACGACCAATATTTCGTTGCCGTGGAAACTGGTTCAAAAACATTGTCGTGATGGCAACCTCAGAAAATGTTGCCATGGGGACCGTTTCAGAAAACGTTGCCGTGGCACCAAAATCTAAAATTTCGCCATGGCACGAAATTATAGCTGCTCGTCCCACGCCTTGGTACACCTTCTCCTCGTCGGGGTCCTCCATTGTCAGGACCACGACTCAATGCCACATCGATCTAGCATGTAACACCTCATATCACTTTGCGGCCTCACGCACGGTATTCCCGCGGGTGTCGCCTTACCTTTGCCCGGGACCGTTTGTGCCTTTTGGCACACGTATATGATAGCGTCGCTAGCATCCATATGATAAGGAGCTCGGGCTGACATGGCTAGTCGTAAACCCAAAGTGGCACAGACTTACAGGGACATGCATCCATGACCCAGCGTCGAGCATGTCGGTCATCAGTGAGTGAATCCAGGCTGTAGCACTGGGCTAGCAGGACTCCGGTGAACCGGGCTGTAGCGGTCTAACAGGACTCCGGTATCCATCGCGTGACATTTCCCTGAAGGGACAGACACAGGAACGAAGAAGGACACATACCGGCCAGCCTAAGTGTTCTGGAGGAGTAGCAAGCTACCCTGGCTCGGTGGAAACACTAGGAGACATTTCCCGGTAAGAGGGGCTACTAAGGATAAACAACTAGATAGTCAGATCCCACACATACCAAGCATTTCAATAACATACACACAATATGCTCGATATGTGCAAACACAACATGGCATCACAACATGACTCTACGACTCAAGTATTTATTCATTAGGCTCCGAGGAGCGAGATGTTACAAACATGGGTCTCATGACCCAACACTCAGAGCATACAAGTCAAAGCACATGCGGAAGCTATGATGTCTGAGTACAGACAACTATAAATGAAAAAGGCTGAGAAGCCTGACTATCTACCAGATCCTGCCGAGGGCACAAGATCGTAGCTGAGGTAACAAGCTAAACGTCGAAGTCGACGTGGATCTACTAGTGAGACTGAAGTCTCTCTGCAAAAACATAAATTAAGCAACGTGAGTACAAATGTACCCAGCAAGACTTACATCAGATCTATCTACATATGCATCATTATCAACAAAGGGGGTGGTGGAGTTTAACTGCAGCAAGCCAGCTTGGACTCGGTGGCTAACCTGAACTACGACTGCAAGTAACTCTTTTGAGGTGGCGCACACGAGTCCACATATTCACCATATCAATACACCACTATGGATCCGCTCCCATCTCCCTACGAGAACGCCATCCATAGCACTCACGCTTATCTTGCGTATTTTAGAGTATCCACTTTCACTTGTTTATGAACTGTACAAGGGGTCCAAGTTTCCATATCCGAGGAATCCGGCTATTAGAATAGATAATGATAACCCTGCAGGGGTGTACTTCTTCACACACGCTTTCGCCACTTATCGCCCTGTACACGTCATGTACCTCGGCAACCTTCAAGCAGAAGCCGGGCGAGGGAGTCGGCCACGACCTGACTAACCGAACAAGTCTCTAGTCCAGGTTTATCGCCTATTCGGGTTCCATCCGCAAGGAGATCCGGCCGGGGTGTCGCTCACGGCCCCAAACGATGTGAGCAGGGTTCCCAAGCCCACCATCCGGGTGCTACTTGGTACACCGGGCCACTGTGCCTAGTCTGTCCCAAGCCCACCTGTACCGGGTGCCACTTGGTAGACTACTAACACTACCTACAAACACCAGAAACTAGTTGCAACTCCTGGACAGAGATCATGTTGATTAATAAGTCGAGAGAGTCAATTAAGGATCCCAATGTGTGGTAGTAGCTGTTCATGGATCACAAACACAGAACTCAGTTCCTGAGGACGGCTGCAATGAGACAACCCACCATGTACTCCTACATGGCCTCTCACCGCTACCTTTACCAAATCGTGTTCACACACTTAGCTCTCAATGGTAGGACATGTTCACACACCTCTGATTCATCCCCGATGAATCAGACCTGACTCAACTCTAAGCAGTAGCAGGCATGACAAACAAGCAAGAATGAGTAGGCACAACAGGGCTCAAACAACTCCTACTCATGCTAGTGGGTTTCATCTATTTACTGTGGCAATGACAGGTCATGCAGAGGATAAAGGGGTTCAACTACCGCAGCAAGTAACAGATGAATCGGTGTTGTCCTAATGCATTAAAAGAGAGCAGGGCGAGAGAGTAGGATTGTATCGGAATGAACAAGGGGGTTTTGCTTGCCTGACACTTCCGAAGATAGTATAGTTCTTCATCGGTGTCATCGAACTCATCGTCGGAACCACGTCTACTGAGAGGGGGCAATCACCGGCAACTGAGGAAAAACACAATCAATGCAATGCGACAATATGATGCATGAATGTGACATGGCAATATGATGTGATTTGTGCTGATGCAACTAAACCAGATTAAATGAAGTTGGTTTGAATCCAAGATTCAAATTCAAACTCCACATGTGGTTATTTAAATGCCATTTAATTGAATTGTCCTAAACAGAGGACAAACATTGTTCAAACATGCATGAAAATGGTACAGATGGATTCCTTAAATTTTTTTGATAATTTTTCATATATAAATTATTTAATTTGGAGTTACGGTTGAATTTCTATGAGTTTTAGAAGTTTTAGGCATTTTCTGGAATTTCCTGAATATTTAGAATTAAAATAATTCAAGAAAATGATTTAACTGCGTCAGCCTGATGCCAGCATGACGTCAGCGAGTCAACGGCCAGGTCTAGGTCAAACCTGACGTGCGGGGTCCATACGTCAGTGACACAGGAACTAATCCTGCGTTGACTCGGGCTTTGACCCGCTACGGGGCCCGCTGTCAGTGTCTGTTAGTGTGCTAATTGGGGTGGGGGATTAGCCGCTAATGGCAACGCCACATCAGCAAGTGACGCCGGAGACCACGGCGACGGTGAGACCTCGCCGGAGTTGCTCGGGACGGTGCTACAGGGCACCGTTTTGCTCGGGGTTTGCGGCTACAGCGAGCTAGAAGACTCGCACATCCAGTGGTGGTGGCGGCAGCAGCTGCGGTGGTCTGGATCGACGGCGGCGACCAAATCGGCGGCGACCGGAGTTCGGGTGCGGTCGGGTTCGGCGCTGCTGCTCACAAACGAGGGAGCTGAGGCGCTGGAGGGGCTCTACGGGTCGCGGCAAGCACAACGAGTGCACGCCCGTGACCAAATGGTCACCGGGGTTTCGCCGGAGTCGAGCTCGCGCGGCGGTGGTTTTCGGCCTTGATGGAATCGGCGGCCAGAGCGAGCAAAAGAGAACGGGGGTAGGGTTGAACGATGGCAGGGCTTACAGGGGGTCGATTGGAGGCCCAGCGGCTCGGGGGAGACATCGGAGGTGGCGAGCGGGCGCCGGCGATCTCGGGCGGCAGAAGAGATGGGGGAGACGGCGTGGGCGGCGATGCAGGGCTCCCGCAGTCGAACGGGCTGGCGTAGACGATGCAGGAGACGATGGCGGTTCTTTTGGGCTTATCGACAGGGCGAGGGGTGGCCGGTGGCCACGGTGGTTGCGAGCGACGTCGGCGGCGGCTCTCGGTCATGGGGGGGGAAGCAGAGGAGCGAGGGGGAGGGAGGTCCAGAGAGCGAGGGAGAAGTGAGAGGGGGTCGGGGAGGCGCGTGGCGTCACCGGGGCATCGAGGAGGAGCCAGGCAGGCTGGGAGGGAGGAGGTGGAAGAAGGAGATGGCCAGGGCGGCGTAGGCGCTCGCCACCGAGCTGCTTCGGTGCGAGGGGAGGAAGACGACAGGGGGGTTAGCGGTGGCGGGCTGGGCCGCCAGCTGGAGTTGGGCCAGGTGGGCTGAGAGGTGAGCGCCAGGTAGTTCTTCTCTCTCCCTCTTTTATTTCTATTTAATTTTGTTTTCTATTTTTTGTAGTTTGTTTTGATTTAGTTTTAGACACTAAATCATTTTTATTGCTTCTGATATTTATGGTAGGGACTAGTAGGATTATTCCAAAGCCCTTCATCAAAGATCAGAATTATTGGACATATATTAATTAATTAAGAAATATATATCCAATGCAAATAGCTATTTATTTAATTCAAAGGCCCAAAATAATTAACTCTGAGATACCAAAAATATTGTTTTGAGTTTTACCTCTTTGCAATATTTTCAGAGACTAAGAGGAACATTTTCTTGGACTTCTTTGAGAGGATTTTAATGTTGATCATTTTTAGAAGGTTTCTGAGGCTTTGAAAATCCCTCAATTCAAATTTCATTTGAATTAAAACATGATGCTCACATGAGGTCTAGCTTAGTGCATAACAGGACCAGGGATGTGACATCCATGTACATATTGCCACCATCACCTATAACCTATCTCTATGATATTTACATTAAGGTGGAAATCTTGTGGCTCCATCCATCATGCCGTGACGCGTAGGCCACTTAACATTACAACATATAACCATCTCATACATAAACTTATTATCATGATGAAGGCTATACCACATCATATGCAAACCCTGCAAAACCAAGTTAGACATCCTCTAATCGGTTTGGAAAATTTTAATTACATGATTAACCAGTTTTATCAATTAAGACTGGTTACCTACACAAGCACACAAGGCGATATTCTTGATGCTAGATTAAGTTTTGAGCTATGTGAAAGAGAGACTTAATTAAAAGTCTCACCCCCACACTAAACTTCGTCAATACGCGTGACCCCCTAGAAGATCATCCATCTTCGGCACCCTCTTGTGTACGCGATGGTTCACTATTCCCGACTATGATGTAGCTCAAGGAATTTTTAGCAGATCGTCGATAGACAGAGCCGATCGATCGTGAGAACCTTGTAGCAAAACTACATCGTTATGTCGATGAACTGAATCGAAGCAACACTCGTGGAAAGCATAGCAAGAACACCAACCCTAACATATCAGATGTAATCTAGATCGCAACCTGCATCTACTCATAAACCTGCTCATGATGGCACCGTTGGTAAACGTAGTACAAAACAAAAAACAATCGCCCTACGAACACCTAAGAACAATATGAAGATGCATAATTGAAAGCACAAGTGCTCCCTAGGTGGTTTTGGTAATTAATGACAACATATCTCTTGTTGGACTAACACTTTTATCTAGTATGTTTCAGATAAGTTCAACAATGGAGTGGCATGGACTATAGGATGTGGGAACTCCTTCAAGATGATAAGGACAAAGGATTGGCTCAAGCTTCAAGCTCAAGACTCTTCATTTTATATTTTAGTGATCCAAGATCACATTAAGTCTATAGGAAAAGCCAATACTATCAACAAGGGATGAGGTGTTGCTTAATGAGTTTCTTGCTCCACAGTGCTTAGTGATATGCTCCAAAACCCTCAACTACTTTCCCACTTCCACACATATGATCCAAACCTAAAGTCAAACTCGGCCACACCGATTCTTTCTATTCGGCGCCAGCGAGTTCAAATGTCATAGCCACTGCCACAAACCCTAGACAAATCGGTCTCACTGATAGGGATCTTGTTCTCACCAAGATGGGATTGTAATCTCTCTGTGTATGTCCATTGCCAAAATCGGTCTCACCGAGTTTGAGCAATCGGTACTACCGAGATTACAATGCAAACTTCCTGGTTAACTTATTACCAAAATCGGTCCTACCGAGTTTGTGTAATCGGTCCAACCGAGTTTACCTGACCAACTCTCTGGAAAACTTATTACCAAAATCTGTCTCATCGAGTTTGTGTAATCGGTCTCACCGAGATTACATTATGCCCTAACCCTAATCATATCGGTCCTGCCGACTTGCATGTCGGTCCCACCGAAAATCCTAACAGTCACTAGATTTACTAAATCGGTCTGACCGAGTTTGTTGATTCGGTCCCACCGAGTTTGGTAAATTGTGTGTAACGGTTAGATTTTGTGTGGAGGCTATATATACCCCTCCACCTCTTCTTCATTCGTGGAGAGAGCCATCAGACTGAACCTACACTTCCAGCATACATTTTCTGAGAGAGAACTACCTACTCATGTGTTGAGGCCAAGATATTCCATTCCTACCATATGAATCTTGATCTCTAGCCTTCCCCAAGTTGCTTTCCACTCAAATCTTCTTTCCACTAGATCCAAAACCTATGAGAGAGAGTTGAGTGTTGGGGAGACTATCATTTGAAGCACAAGAGCAAGGAGTTCATCATCAATGCACCATTTGTTACTTCTTCGAGAGTGGTGTCTCCTAGATAGGCTAGGTGTCACTTGGGAGCCTCCGACAAGATTGTGGAGTTGAACCAAGGAGTTTGTAAGGGCAAGGAGATCGCCTACTTCATGAAGATCTACCGCTAGTGAGGCAAGTCCTTCGTGGGCGACAGCCATGGTGGGATAGACAAGTTTGCTTCTTCGTGGACCCTTCGTGGGTGGAGCCCTCTATGGACTCGTGCAACCGTTACCCTTCGTGGGTTGAAGTCTCCATCAACGTGGATGTACGATAGCACCACCTATCGAAACCACGCCAAAAACATTTGTGTCTCCAATTGCGTTCGAATCCTCCAAAACCCTTCCGTTTACATTCTTGCAAGTTGCATGCTTTACTTTCCGCTGCTCATATACTCTTTGCATGCTTGCTTGCTATGTGTTGTGAATGTTAAACTTGTGCCTAAACTCCACTTAAACTTTAAGAACTTAAAAACTGCAACTTTGGTACTTAGTGTCTAATCACCCCCCCTCTAGACACCTCTTCTCAAGGTCCTACAAGTGGTATCAGAGCTTTGGTCTCCATTGCCTTGGTTTAATCACCATTGGAGGAAGATGGATGAGTCTACTTTGGGGAGTCTTAGACATAGAGTGCCTATACTTGATGGGGAGTATTTTCATGAGTGGAAAAATGAGATGCTTGTAATTTTTAATCAATATCATTTGAACAAGTACATTGCTAGCCCTTGTGCACCTCATGTTGATCCTATGCATCCTACCCATGATGAGTCGATTGACATGATTAGGAATCTTAGAACTGCCGAACTTATCATTAGAGGATTGCCTAGAAACTTGATTGGATGTTTGCCTACTCTTAAGTGTGCCTACACTATATGGAAATTTCTTGAGGAACGCTTTCCAAATTATTCCTTGAAAAATCTTGATGAAACTCTCCATAAGTCCATCGCTTTGAGTAAGATGAATACTAGTGATCCTATGTTTGGTGATTGTCTATTTGAGCTTACAAACCTTATGCGTGCCAAAGGAGATGTTGGAATTATTAGTGATATTATTTCCGACGCTATAAAAATTCATAAGCAAGATCATTGTCAAACTCACTCTAACAAATCACCCTATCTAGGATTTGATCCACCACATGACGATGTTGAACATGGATACTATGATGAGGATGATGATAGTAACCTCGATCTTGATGATGCAATGAGACACTCTGGTCTTATGGCTAATCTTTGGGGATATATCTCAGGAGGAAAGGAATGGGTTCTTGATAGTGGATGTACCGATCACATGACTGGAGATAAAGACATGTTTCGTGAGCTTGCTGAAAATGATAGTCCTCGAAAGTATGTCACTTTCGGTGACAACTCAAAGGATAAGGTGGTTGGGCTCGGTAAGGTGGCCATATCACATGATAGCTCCATACAAAATGTCATGCTCGTTGAATCTCTTGGATACAACTTACTTTCAATATCTAGACTTGCTGATTTCGGTTTCAATGTCCTATTTACTGAAGTAGATTGCCAAGTGTTTCGTCGAGACAATCATAAAATGGTCTTTACCGGTGTGCGTAGAGGTGATCTATACATTGTTGATTTCACTAAAAAGCTTAACCTAAAACTTGCTTCATTGCTAAATCCTCAAAAGGTTGGTTATGGCATAGACGACTAGGTCATGTTGGTATGCGAAACCTTGACAAGCTTATTAAAGGAAATCATATCCTTGGAGTTAACGATGTCATATTTGATAAGGATAGACTTTGCAGTGCTTGTCAAGCAGGTAAACAGGTTGGAGGAAGGCATCCTGTGAAGAACATCATGACCACAGGGAGGCCACTCGAGCTACTTCACATGGATCTCTTTGGTCCCAACTCCTACAAGAGTCTCGGTGGAAATTCTTTTGGTCTAGTTATAGTTGATGATTTTTCAAGATTTATGTGGGTGTTCTTTCTCGATGATAAATCGCAGGCCCAAAAGATCTTCAAAAACTTCGCTAGGAAGGCCCAAAATCAATTTGAAGTGAAGATCAAGAAGGTTCGCAGCGACAACGGAACGGAGTTCAAGAACGCAAATGTGGACACCTTTCTTGACAAAGAAGGGATTTCACACGAGTTCTCGGCTACGTACACACCTCAACAAAATGGAGTTGTTGAGAGGAAGAACCGGACGCTCATCGAAATGGCGAGAACGATGCTTGATGAGTACAAGACACCGAAGCACTTTTGGGCAGAAGTGGTTGAGACAGCTTGTCATGCGACAAATCGCTTGTATCTTCACAAGCTACTCGGCAAGACGGCATACGAGCTCCTCACCGGTAACAAACCCCAAGTTGGATACTTTCGAGTATTCGGCTCAAAGTGCTACATTCTTGATAAGCATCGTCGTTCTAAATTTGCTCCTAAGTCTCATGAAGGTTTCCTACTAGGTTATGGCTCAAATTCTCACACTTACCGTGTCTACAACAATTTCACCCGAAAGGTTGAAGAGACGGTAGATCTGAAGTTTGATGAATCTAACGGCTCGCAAGTAGAGCAATTGCCAATTGATGTAGGAGACAAAGATCCTTCGGAAGCAATCCAAGACTTGTCTATTGGCAAGGTCCGTCCAATGGAGGTGAAGGAGAGTACCTGTTCCGTCCAAGTGGAAGCTTCTACTTCATGACAAGGTGAACCAAGAGTTGATACGGAATCATCCACAAGTGGGACGCACCAAGATGAAGAAAACGAGGAAGTGCATCAAGATGAACGTCAACAACCTCCTTCTCCACCACGACAAGAGAACGACAATGCCAACAATGAAGAAGGCCAAGATGAAGAAGAAGTTCAACCAAGAAACAAGCAAAAGCTTTCACGAGTTCGAGCAAGAATTGCTAAAGACCATCCCGTCGAGCAAATCTACAATGATATTCAAACCGGGAGAATCACTCGCTCTAAAACTCTTTTAGCTAACTTTTGTGAAAACTATTCTTTCATCTCTAGCATTGAACCTATGAAGGTTGAAGAAGCATTGGAAGATCCGGATTGGATAAATGCTATGCATGAAGAGCTACACAACTTTGAGAGTAACCAAGTTTGGACATTAGTTGAGAAGCCCGACAACAACCACAACATCATCGGTACCAAATGGGTGTTTCGCAACAAGCAAGATGAAGATGGACAAGTAGTTTGCAACAAAGCATGTCTCGTCGCCCAAGGCTACACACAAGTCAAAGGTATGGACTATGGTGAGACTTACGCTCCCGTCGCTAGACTTGAGTCCATTCGCATCTTACTTGCCTATGCTAATCACCATGACATCACCTTGTACCAAATGGACATTAAAAGTGCTTTTCTAAATGGTGAAATAGAGGAGGAAGTTTATGTTAAGCAACCTCCCGGCTTTGTCAATCCTAAGAAACCCAATCATGTTTACAAACTTCACAAAGCTCTTTATGGTCTTAAACAAGCTCCTAGAGCATGGTATAAATGCTTGACCAAGTTCCTTATTGAAAAAGGATTTGAAATTGGGAAAATTGATTCAACTCTTTTTACTAAAAGGGTTAATGGAGAACTATTTGTGTGCCAAATCTATGTTGATGATATTATATTTGGTTCAACTAACCCTAATTTTAGTGAAAAGTTTGGGAAGCTAATGTCAGAGAAGTTTGAGATGTCTATGATGAGTGAACTCAAATTATTTTTTGGATTGCAAATCAAGCAAACTAAGAAAGGTACCTTTGTCTCTCAAACAAAGTACACCAAGGACTTATTCAAGAAGTTCAATATGCAAGAATGCAAAGGTATGTCTACACCCATGCCTACTAGTGGACATCTTGACTTGACCAAATATGGTGAACCGGTTGATCAAAAGGTTTATCGCTCAATGATTGGTTCATTGTTATATCTATGTGCTTCACGTCCCGATATCATGCTAAGTGTGTGCATGTGTGCACGATATCAAGCTGCTCCTAAAGAATGTCATCTTAAGGCCGTGAAAAGGATAGTGAGATACTTAATCCATACACCAAATTTTGGCATTTGGTACCTAAGAGGGCCTCTTTCGATCTTGTTGGCTACTCTGACTCGGACTATGCCGGAGACAAGGTTGATAGAAAGTTCACTTCGGGTACTTGTCAATTTATTGGTAGATCTCTTGTGTCTTGGTCCTCCAAGAAACAAAACTCGGTATCCTTATCCACCGCCGAAGCGGAGTACATTGCCACTGGTTCATGTTGTGCTCAATTACTTTGGATGACCCAAACTCTTAAAGATTATGGGATATATGTGAGACATGTTCCATTGCTTTGTGACAATGAAAGTTCTATTAAAATTGGTCACAATCCCGTACAACATTCTCTAACTAAGCATATTGAAGTTCGTCATCATTTCATTCGAGATCATGTTGCTAAGGGTGACATTGATCTTAAGCATGTTCGCACCGAAAAGCAATTAGCAGATATATTCACTAAACCTCTTGATGAGAAAGTGTTTTGCAGGTTAAGAGGAGAATTGAACATCATTTATGCTTCAAACTTGGAGTAGAAACTCCATTGGATACATGCAAGACAAGAGATGAAAATTCTACGTCTTGGATATATTTGCATCTTGCATGTTATCTAACCCATGTAGGTACTTGGTGGATTAAAAATCCATGAGATTTTAATCTACTCACATCATGAGCAATTTCTACATCACCAAGTTTCTACACTATGGTGGTAGAAGACAAGGAAGCGCGGAACCATCCAAACATATCCTTTGACAAATTCTATGTTGAGCTTCATGATTGTCATTTTTGGATACACAAGTGCTCTTACTTGCAAGAACTAACCCATGTAGGTAGATGGACTCAAATTCCAAGTGGTGCTCCCAACTCTTGATGAGCTACATCAACCTTGAGCAACCCACACAAGTTCAACTACATGGACAACTCCACCAACCAAGGTATGTTATTCCATCTTAGAGAAGCTTTACTCAAAGTCAAGAGCTAAAGCAACTCGACAAGATGTGAATACATCAAGATGCTTAAACGAAAAATGGCAACCCCATTTTGAGCTTAAACGATGAGTATGACCTATGATCAAGTGATCTCACTTGACTCCTAAGTCAATATACTCTAACATAGGTAACTTTGTCCCCGACCATCTCTAGATGAAGTTCTCTTTTGTTCTTCTGTGTTTGCATTTGTCTCATGCATATTTGTTTCCCCTTTCAAAAAAAACTTCATCTATATTTCTTTCTGTTTGCTCTGCATTTTCTGCATCCAATTCATTGCATATCATTCAGTAAATTCCTTGCAAATCTTTGTGAGATTTTACTAGTCTAGTGAGCTGAGGTGAAAAGTGTTTTCTCTGCAATGAACTCGGTAACACCGATTTGTTATTTTCGGTCCAACCGAATCCTTTCGGTGCAACCGAAACATACCACTCGGTGCCACCGATTTCACAATAGGAAAAACAGTTTGCCACTTATTCTGTGTTTCTTCTGATCCAGCTCCACTCAATGAATCTTGTCCTCTACAAGCATCACATTTTTAACATTGCTTTATGTTGTGCCTCAAGGACCAAACCCATTCACGACAAATTCCAGAAGACCCTTCTTCGAAATTGATGTCAAAGGGGGAGAGAGAGATCACATCAAAGCTTATCACTTAAAGAGATCACATCAGAGAAAGAGAGTATCACCTCCTCAGGGGGAGAAAATATCTCCAGGGGGGAGAATACTCAAGTAAAAAGTATTTCTCAAGGATCCCAGATGCTTGGTGTTCAAGAGGAGAGATTCCACATGTCTTCTTGAGGGGAAAGACATGTTCATATGTGCTTTTTTGCATTAGCTTGCATTAGCTCTATTCATTTATATCTTTCAGCTCTGATTTTTTGTTCCCTATCTTCTCCCAGTATCCCATGCTAGATTGAGTGGGAGCAAGACATCTAAGGGAAAGAAATCATTTAAATTCATTGCATACCTTTACTCTTGGGGACATGTCTAATCCAATGAGGTACTTAGTACTCACTCTCTACATGTCATCCCAGTCTTGGTATTCTTGTGGTTTCTTTTGTTTGCTCTGGCTAGTAGGTGCATCTGTGTTATCTAACCTTGTTTACGTAGGTTCATTACATCCTAAGCCAACTCAAGACTACAAGGTAAGTATATGCATCACAATCATGTGTATGAGGCATTCTTGCTGATGTACATACTGTTTGCAAGAAGAACTCATGGGCATGAAGGTATTTTCTTTAATATTCTTTGCTCTGATGCATATGGCCAAGATACATGTAACACATTGACTACTCTATCATGGTTATGCTCTCACATGCTTTTATATTCCATATTCACATGATCGCATACATGTAGGGGGGCCTATGCTTGTTACATGTCCTTCCAAAGCTTTACTTGCTATTCTCTATATCTTTATCTAAAGCTTTGATGTATGTTGTCATCAATTACCAAAAAGGGGGAGATTGAAAGCACAAGTGCTCCCTAGGTGGTTTTGGTAATTAATGACAACATATCTCTTGTTGGACTAACACTTTTATCTAGTATGTTTCAGATAAGTTCAACAATGGCGTGGCATGGACTAAAGGATGTGGGAACTCCTTCAAGATGCTAAAGACAAAGGATTGGCTCAAGCTTCAAGCTCAAGACTCTTCATTTTATATTTTAGTGATCCAAGACCACATTGAGTCTATAGGAAAAGCCAATACTATCAAGAAGGGATGAGGTGTTGCTTAATGAGTTCAAATGGGTTCAAATGTCATAGCCATTGCCACAAATGTCATAGCCACTAATCGGTCTCACCTACATTTGAACTCGGTGGCGCCAGATAGAAAGAATCGGTGTGACCGAGTTCAAATGTCATAGCCACTGCCACAAACCCTAGACAAATCGCTCTCACCGATAGGGATCTCGGTCTCACCGAGATGGGATTGTAATCTCTCTGTGTATGTCCATTACCAAAATTGGTCTCACCGAGTTTGAGCAATAGGTACTACCGAGATTACAATGCAAACTTCCTGGTTAACTTATTACCAAAATCGGTCCTACCAAGTTTGTGTAATCGGTCCAACTGAGTTTGCCAAACCAACTCTCTGGAAAACTTATTACCAAAATCGGTCTCACCTAGTTTGTGTAATCGGTCTCACCGAGATTACATTATGCCCTAACCCTAAGCATATCGGTCCTACCGAGTTGCATGTCGGTCCCACCGAAAATCCTAACGGTCACTAGATTTACTAAATCGGTCCGACCGAGTTTGTTGATTCAGTCCCAGCGAGTTTGGTAAATTGTGTGTAATGGTTAGATTTTGTGTGGAGGCTATATATACCCCTCCACCTCTTCTTCATTCGTGGAGAGAGCCATCAGACTGAACCTACACTTCCAGCATACATTTTCTGAGAGAGAACTACCTACTCATATATACCCCTCCAAGATATTCCATTCCTACCATATGAATCTTGATCTCTAGCCTTCCCCAAGTTGCTTTCCACTCAAATCTTCTTTCCACCAGATCCAAAACCTATGAGAGAGAGTTGAGTGTTGGGGAGACTATCATTTGAAGCACAAGAGCAAGGAGTTCATCATCAATGCACCATTTGTTACTTCTTCGAGAGTGGTGTCTCCTAGATAGGCTAGGTGTCACTTGGGAGCCTCCGACAAGATTGTGGAGTTGAACCAAGGAGTTTGTAAGGGCAAGGAGATCGCCTACTTCATGAAGATCTACCGCTAGTGAGGCAAGTCCTTCGTGGGCGACAGCCATGGTGGGATAGACAAGGTTGCTTCTTCGTGGACCCTTCCTGGGTGAAGCCCTCCGTGGACTCGCGCAACCGTTTCCCTTCGTGGGTTGAAGTCTCCATCAACATGGATGTACGATAGCACCACCTATCGGAACCACGCCAAAAACAGCCGTGTCTCCAATTGCGTTTGAATCCTCCAAAACCCTTCCATTTACATTCTTGCAAGTTGCATGCTTTACTTTCCACTGCTCATATACTCTTTGCATGCTTGCTTGCTATGTGTTGTGAATGTTAAACTTGTGCCTAAACTCCACTTAAACTTTAAGAACTTAAAAACTCCAACTTTGGTACTTAGTGTCTAATCACCCCCCCCTCTAGACACCTCTTCTCAAGGTCCTACAATAATGGGTTGTGATCAACGATCGTTACCGACTCCAGGAGTGCATAAGAAGTATACGAGTCAATGAAGACTGTACTTGAAGTCCCTCGAACATTCATGACGATCCTGCGAACCGCCCAATGATCCCTCGAACGGAAGACTGAAAGCACGACCTCTCTAGGTTGCAACCATATGGTCTTCACGATCAGGCAGCGCTTCACCATCTAGAGCTAATCGTCATCGAAGAATTAGAGAGAAGAGATTACCACCACATGGGGCTTCTAATTATGAGGATTAGAGGTGGCTAGGGCTCGATCTAATTAGTTAACTATGACCAACTAGAACGTGCACTAGATCAGGAGGATGCTCCAAAACTTGTATCCACATAGGGTGGAAATCCTCTAGTATATATAGGATTGGGGGGCTGCCACCAAGGAGGAAAGAGCCTCCTTGGTGCGTCGCCAAGGAAGGGGGAGTAGGACTACCCCTCCAAGTAGGATTTGGCCCCCCTTCTAGGAAAGGGGGGGGGGCTCCCTTGTTAGGCTCTTGTGGCACAACTCCTTCTCCACCTCTTGGCCTTATTTGGCCCGTTGATATTAAATTCAATATATTTTTGTTCCAAACATTTTAATTAGATCATAATATAAATAATTTAAAATCTCCGGAAATATTTTCCACCTATATATATTAATCGGTAATACCTGTTATTACCCGATATTCACCGAAACCCTTCCGCTGACACCGAAACGCTTCCGGAACCTCTTGGAACTAATCCGGATATTAATGAAGCAAATTCACAAATATATTCTCATCACTCCCGTTGAGGGAGTCCTGGACTAGGGGGTGTCCGGACAGCCGGACTATCATCGTCCGCCGGACTCCAAGACTACGAAGATACAAGATTGAAGACTCCGTCCCGTGTCCGGATGGGACTTTCCTTGGCGTGGAAGGCAAGCTTGGCGATACGGATATGTAGATCTCCTACCGTTGTAACCGACTCTGTGTAACCCTAGCCTCCTCCGGTGTCTATATAAACCGGAGGGCTTTAGTCCGTAGGACATAACATACATTACAACAATCATACCATAGGCTAGCTTTAGGGTTTAGCCTCCTTGATCTCGTGGTAGATCCACTCTTGTACTACCCATATCATCAATATTAATCAAGCAGGACGTAGGGTTTTACCTCCATCGAGAGGGCCCGAACCTGGGTAAAACATCGTGTCCCTCGTCTCCTGTTACCATCCGCCTAGACGCACAGTTCGGGACCCCCTACCCGAGATCCGCCGGTTTTGACACTGACATTGGTGCTTTCATTGAGAGTTCCTCTGTGTCGTCACCGATAGGAAGGATGCCTGCACCCGTCTTCAAAGACGGTGTTTTCGCCAAAGGGGCCTTGGCCGCCGGCCAAACTATCCGGCTAGGTGGTTTTCTTATGACCGCCTGTCCGGCCACCGCTTTGACAATGACTTCTCAAGTCGTCAGAAGCAATCTTCGCGTCAGCTCGAAATTTGCTGAACAGTTGGATCAAATAGAGCTTTCGTCTGTGAACGAGCTCTTGGATCGCATCGCCGCCCTGGGAGTCACTACAGACTACAATCAGATTGGGCTTAAAACCAATCTGAGAGAGATTAACTCTCCCTAGGCCACCCACCACGTCATAGTGGTAGAGGAGCGATACGGCAACTCTTCGCCTATATTGAAAACTAGTCATGTCCGGATTCCCGAACCCTCCATGCCGGATTTCCGCGGAGGGACGGACTTCGATCGAGCATTGAACTTAAAACCATGCATCGCTCCGGACTCGCTGGATCGTGTCCAGCAACCCAAGCTTCTGAATTCGGAAACTCTTCGGCCTTTAAGCCCCAAGATGGGCAGGGATCCGGATTTTAGTCCACCCACCCGCCCAGACATATGCGATCTATCTCTAATATGGCAAGAGCCCGCTGAAACAGTACATCACTACTGGGCCAGATTCCTCCTGGTTATGGATAAGATAAAGGACTGCCGAGAGGAAAACGCAATCTCAATCTTCTGCAATAATTGCACGGACAACGGAATATTGAACGCCATCGATCATCATGAAATTACACGCTTCACCGATCTGGCATCCATAGTACGAAAGTACTGTGCGATGGAGAGTTTCCGGAAAACCGAAAATCAATTTTGGGATAATCCGGCCTCAACCCCAGTCCGCAACAAAAAGGTGCCTCACACTCAGGCCCCAGATGCAAAAACAAAAAAGCAAAAACCCAATAAGGGGCACGGAACCGTACTGGAGGGATGGCTCAATGGACCCTGTAAGCTTCATAGTACAGAGGGAGCCGTCCCAACACATAGCCTTCGAGCATGTTGGATATTACGGCAGGTGGCCAAAAGTGGCGAGGAGCTTCTAGCCCCGCAAAACCACTCCAACAATACCGGTACGGTATCAACAGTCTTCGAGACCTTCGCATCAAACAATATGCGAAAACGAACAATCCGCGGACTCACCGAAGTCTACCAAGTAGCAACAGCAAATCCATGGAGCGACACAGCTATTACCTTCAACGTCAGCGACGAGCCTAAATTCCGAACAGCCAGAGCACCAGCCGCACTGGTGCTTAGTCCCATAGTGGACGGCTTTCGACTGACAAAAGTCCTCATGGATGGCGGCAGCGGATTAAAACCTCATTTACGAGGAAACTCTGCGAAAAATGGAAATCGATTGGAGCCGTATTGAGCGAAGCAGCACAACCTTCAGAGGAATAATCCCTAGCCGGGAAGCGCGCTGCACCGGAAAAATCACACTCGATGTGGTGTTCGGCTCGCCGGACAATTACAGATCCGAAGAAGTCACGTTCCAAGTGGCCCCGTTCAACAGCGGATATCACGCTATATTAGGACGAGAGGCATTCACAATTTTTCAAGCAGTACCTCACTACGGGTACATGAAGCTCAAAATGCCTGGGCCCGGCAGAATAATCACTCTCGCTAGTGATCCGGACATAGCACTCCGCGCCGAAAACAAGACAGCCGCACTAGCCCTGGAGGCACTATCCGAAGCCTTAGCAGCAGAAGAACTCACCGCGCTGCGCTCTACGGTGAACAGGGATGATGTGATACTCCATAAAAGATCCAAGTCCACCTCCTTCAAACCAGCAGATGAAATAGTAAAATTCCAGGTCCATCCAACGGACCCAACAAAGACGGCCTCCATCGGGGCACAATTGAACCCCGAAGTAGACGCTGCACTGCGCGAATTCCTTCAGGAAAATTGGGACATTTTCGCCTGGCATCCTTCGGATATGCCCAGAATCCCACGCAGGTTGGCAGAACACAGCCTAAACATCCTAAAAGGATTTAAGCCAGTCAAACAGGCTCTTCGACGATTTTCCGAACCCAAAAGACAGGCAATGGGAGAAGAGCTAGCCAAACTATTGGAAGCCGGATTTATCAGAGATATCAAACATCCGGATTGGCTAGCAAATCTGGTAATGGTACCAAAGAAGGACAAATCCTGGCGCCTCTGTGTCGATTTTAAAGACCTCAATAAGGCTTGCCCAAAGGATCCCTTCCCTCTCCCCCGCATCGACCAAATCATCGATGCAACCGCAGGACACGATTCATTGTGCTTCTGCGACGCATACTCTGGCTACCACCAAATCAAGATGGCGGAAGCAGACCAAGCCGCAACGGCATTCATCACTCCTTACGGACCATTCTGCTTCAACACGATGCCCTTCGGACTTAAAAACGCCGGCGCAACATATCAGCGCATGATTCAAACATGTCTGGCTACCCAGATCAGCAAAACAGTCGAGGCATACGTAGACGACGTAGTTGTCAAAACAAAACACGTCGAAACTCTAGTAGACGATTTAAGGCTCATGTTCGACAACCTCAGAGCATATGACATCAAGCTGAATCCAGAAAAATGTGTTTTCGGTGTACCAGCCGGAAAGCTGCTGGGCTTCATCGTATCCGGTAGAGGAATCGAAGCAAACCCAGCTAAAATCCGAGCTCTGTCACAGTTGGACATTCCAAAAGACCTCAAACAAATACAAAAATTAACAGGATGCGTGGCAGCTCTAAGCTGCTTCATCTCCCGTCCAGGAGAAAAGGCGTTGCCCCTCTATCGCCTCCTCAGGCGCACCGAACACTTCGAGTGGACGGATGCTGCCACTGCCGGACTCGAAGAAATAAAGGCCATATTGGCAACAAATCCGGTCCTGGCTGTGCCCAATCTGGGCGAACCAATGTTGTTATACATCGCAGCAACGCATCAAGTTGTAAGCGCGGTACTCGTCGTCAAACGAGAGACAGAAGGGCACAAATTCCCTCTTCAAAAACCAGTGTATTATGTATCCACTGTGTTAACCCCCTGCAAGTCCCGTTACCCACACTATCAGAAGATAGCGTATGCGGTGTTCATGGCATCCCGGAAGCTCCGACACTACTTTCAAGAGTGTTCGATAACAGTGGCCTCTGAAGTACCACTCAATGACATTATAAATAACCGCGACGCAACGGGCAGGATTGCAAAATGGGCCATTGAGCTCTTACCATTCGATATAACTTACAAACCTCGGCGAGCTATAAAGTCACAAGTTTTGGCTGACTTCGTCGCCGAATGGACCGAAGCCGAACTCCCTAAAGAGTACGGCGCATACTCCAATTGGACTATGCATTTCGACGGCTCTAAAATGTTGGCTGGACTGGGGGGTGGCGTCGTATTGACGTCCCCAACTGGGGACACAGTCCAGTATGTGCTTCAAATAATGTACACGGACTCCAACAACGTAGCCGAATACGAGGCCCTGTTACATGGTCTCCGGATGGCAGTCTCCATGGGCATTCGGCGCCTAGAGGTGCGCGGGGATTCAAACCTTGCAATATCCCAAATAAACGGAGACTTTGACGCCAAGGATCCAAAAATGGCAGCATATCGCAACGCTGTCCTAAAAATGTCAGCTCGGTTTGAAGGACTCGAATTCCATCACATAGCCCGAGATAATAACCAAGCGGCCGACGTGCTGGCACGCATCGGTGCGAAACGTGATGCTGTCCCTCCAAATATCTTCCTGGAACGGCTCTTCAAGCCATCCGTACTATGGGAAGAGGAGCCCGGAAGTGACAAACCGGAAAAAACCGCGCCAATCGGCGATTCAGCCGATGACATAACGCCTTCAGCCCACGTCATAATGGCAGTAGTCGCCCCGGGGACAGAACCATTCCTAGCCTACTTGCTTAGGCAGGAACTTCCCGAAGACCAAAACGAGGCCCGCTTTATAGTCCGGCGATCGAAAGCCTAAAAGGTCCATGAGGGAGAACTGTATAAGAAAAGTACAACCGTTGTCCTTCAAAGGTGTATCTCCGAAGAGGAAGGGCGAAACCTCCTGGCTGAAATTCATGCCGGACTAGGCGGACACCACGCAGCAGCCCCGGCCCTTGTAGGAAAGGCATTCCGTACAGGGTTTTATTGGCCGACGGCCCGGGCAGATGCCCAGGACTTAGTCCAGAGATGCGTTGGTTGTCAGCTCTTTGCTAATCAGAGCCACATGCCGCCCACCGCCCTCAAAACTATGCCCATTACCTGGCCGTTCGCGGTCTGGGGGCTTGATATGGTTGGACCCCTTAAAGGGGGAACCCACAAGCAAAGGTACCTATTGGTCATGGTCGATAAATTCACAAAATGGATAGAGGCCAAACCGGTCAAAACGGCAGAGTCCGGACCAGTGATAGACTTTATATCCGGGGTAGTACACCGCTACGGAGTCCCCCACAGCATCATCACCGACAACGGCACGAACTTCACAGCCGACGAGGTTAAGTCATGGTGCAAAAATATGGGCATCAAGCTCGACTACGCCTCAGTCTATCTCCCTCAAACCAATGGTCAAGTGGAACGAGCAAATGGTCTAATAATGAGCGGCATTAAACCCAGACTAGTGTGGTCACTTACTAAATCTGACACGCACTGGGTAGAGGAGCTCGACTCCGTACTCTAGGGGCTGCGGACAACGCCTAACCGTACTACCGGATTCACACCATTTTTTATGGTATACGGCGCAGAGGCAGTCCTGTCCTGCGACATAATTCATGACTCACCTCGAGTGCGCATGTACGAAGAAAGAAAAGCCGAGCTGGATCGGCAGGACAGCTTAGACACATTGGAGGAAGAACGCGACGTCGCCAAGGCTCATTCCGCATTTTATCAGCAGCAGGCCCGAAGATATCAAAGCAGAGAAGTACGGGCCAAGACTTACAACGTTGGCGAACTAGTTCTACGCCTGCCGGACAAGAAAAAGGACAAGCTCAAGCCCAAATGGGAGGGCCCCTTCATTATCGATCAAGTCCTGACCGGCGGAGCGTACCGTCTTCGAAATGCATCGGATAACCGACTCGAGCCGAACCCATGGAACGCAGCCCGCCTCCGAAGATTCTATGCCTAGTGCCGGACTAAGAGTTCGTCCCCTTCCTCCGTTCAAATTTTTACTCTTCGGCTGTGTTTTGTTTCTCTTTCCTCTCCTCACCTTTTTACTAAAAAGCCCCTAAGGGCCTACATTTGCATTATTCGCATACACTTGAGGTGCCATCCGCACTCATTATACCTGGGGGCTTCTTTTCCAGAAGCTCAATTATAAGGGTTTCATGCCCAGCACATGTGTCAAGCTTCCACATGTACCTTTTACTCACCATTATATGCATCGATATGACTTAAGTTTTGGCCAAGCTGGGTTGCCTGGCTCCTGTGCTTACCCCAACGTTCCCGATTGTTCGGCTAGGAGGTAAAGGGAGCACCTCTGCGATTGTTACTGCCGGGTCAGTCGGATGTGTACCTCAGACTGGGTGAAGCCGAAAGCTAGCGTTCTTAAGGGAATATTCGGTCGGTGACTTAAAAGATGATTTTTTACCTACTCATTTATCCGCCCCCAGATGTTTTTCTGCTTTCTTCGCAGTCCGGACATGCACTTTAGGGCATGCCTCCCAGGGAAAGGAACCCTTAACGGAACTATTCTCCGTGGAAGATGTTTCTTACTAACCATGTAATATAACATAACTAGTTGGGCACTTGTCTGATAAAGCACTAATGACCCCTACGCCTGGTCTCCATGCATACCACGGTTGTTTCTTAACCAAAAAGGTATTCGGACACACTCCGGACTCTAGGGTCCCGAGGTTGAAGCAAAAAGGTCGGCAAAGACAAACGATCTACAATCCGGCTAGAAGGCATTTCACATGTCACTTTAAAGGGAGACATACATTGTCAAACTTACTGATTGTATTCCTCCTCAATCCCGTCTAACAGGCTGTCTAACTTACAGTCCCGTTGGGAAAATTTAGCAGCCAACTCTACTTGGCTGTATACTAAACTCACAGGGATCTCCTTCCCATCGGGCCCCACCGGTCCAACTTCGGCCATGTGGTTGGGATCCTCCTTCTTGTAACGCGTCTTCACCATGGCCCAAGCCTCCCTGGCACCTTGACGGCAAGCCGAAATCTTCCACAAACGGAAGCGCTGCCGCAATCCCTGAAGCTTCTCCGCAAGCTCCCCAAGGCCCCCGGGTAGGGAGAGGGCTGGCCATAAAGCCTGGACGACGACGCTCATTGCCTGCCGAACTCGTTCGAGTAGTTGCAACAGCTCGGGAAGTTGATCACCCGTTGATATGGGCATCTCCTCCGCAGGGCGACCTGTGAGTATACCTACAAGACATATTATGTCAATTTACTTCCTCGCCGAACTCTTCTTTTCAAAAGAGTCCGCTCAAGCACTTACTATAAATGCCGCGACGAAGCCGCTGATTCTCCTTAACGGAGCTGGACAGCCCGGCTTGAGCGCCTTTCAGCTCTTCTCCGAGCTTGGTGTTGGCATCCTGGAGCTTGTTCCTTTCTTGCTGCACCCTATTCAGCACCCTCTCGCCGGCCTTTAGCTGGCGCAGTAATTCTTGCCTGTCCGGATCTTGTCCGGCGTCACCTGCAATGTCACTATTAGACTTGCGCGCATGTCGCACAGCGCTTATATTTATTAATACAAATGTGTTACCAGGAGGGGTCTCTGCGTCTCCCCCTACGGCAGCAAGTGCGGCCTCAAGTTGGGCCTTGCATTCTTGCAGCTCCTGAGACAGCTGGGCATTCTTCTCGGTAAGAACCTGCATTTCAAATGATCCTTAAATCAGTTAACATAACTACTTTAAGTCTCGGGGGCTACTAGTATATATAACCATTAAACTTCCCTTACCCGTATGTCTTTCACATACTGCTCCGTGGCTCTGGTAAAACCATCTTGAGCGGCACGGAGGTGCGCATCCCCTGCGTTAAAGGCGTCCAATGCCTCAGGGGAGAAGCACGCTTCACGAAATACTGTCCGGCGGCGCATATGGTTCATGGCGCTCTGCACCTCAGACTTGGTGGCGGACAGTCTGTCGGTGTCCTCCGTAGGAGGAGGATCCGGCCCGCGTCTTGCGCTCGCCTCCCCCTCCAGGCCGGGCGCTGGAGCCTGGCCGGTATAGGTCGGATCGGCAACTTCCACGCCCGCAGTCCGGCGAGCGCTTTTTCTCCTATAAAGATCATGAGCACTCAGACGCTTCCTAGGAACGTTGCTCTGAAAATTTAAATACGAGCTATACCTTTGCGGCGATGTTTCAGTCTGTGCCGCGCTCCTTTTCCGCCTGCTAGTCCGGACTGACCTTTGTTGGTCAGCCGCCGCGGGCTCGGCTTCCCGCCTTGAAGGCGCTTCCTATAAAACACCATTGTTCGCGAAAGTCAGAAATAGGCAAGGAAGAGATAATGGTGTCCGAACCTCGGTCACAGTCACCTGGGAAGCCGGATATAGTCTGGGGTAGTCCGCTGTAATGGCGACCAAAGCATTGTCCATGCTGAGCTGATGAAACACCCCGTCGATCAGCTCCACCTTGATGTCCGGATCCTCTTCGGAGGTCGGATCCAAGGATCTTTCTGGATCCTCGGGTTGCGGAGCAGGACTTACCATGTCCTCCACAGTCCGGCATAGATCCTGCGTCGAAGACATAATATAAGAAGCCTAAACTTCGAAAACATGGATTGAGCCCTTAAAAGTGTTCGCTTACCCAGCCTCTAGGGTTGTTCATGGAAAACCCATTCAAAAGGTTCGTTCGAAGGAAGTCCTCCTTCTTCCCCTTGTACAGGCTGGACAGGATCTGCACCAGATCCTCGGTCGAATCCGGCCCTTTGCGGCCATGACGGGTGGCATCATCTTCCCCGTTGAAGTCCCACATGGGGTGGCCTCTGTATTGCAATGGCTGTACCCCCCGCATGATGCATGTCGCCATGACTCCAATCATGGTCAACCCGGAATGGGCCAGTAATCTTATTCGGCCCATCAAGTAATGGACGCTCTAGTCTTCCTCCAATCGGGGGCTCCGTGGGCGCCAGCTGAGGCGTTTCTTCAAAGGAGCAGCACTAAACTCCGGGAGGCCAATCCGGACTGGGTCCGGCAGCGGAGTGTCTCCTATGTAAAACCACTCTAAAGGCCAGTCTTCGGACGCCTTCCTGGGAGTACCGGATGTGTATCCGGTCCCGGCAATTCGCCATATTTTGGCGCCGCCCACTTGATATATGGACCCCTCGTGAGAACGGGGTACGAGGCAGAACAGCCTCTTCCACAATGCAAAATGGGGCTCAATGCCCAGGAATAGCTCGCAAAGAGCTACGTAGCCCGCGATATGTAGGACAGAGGCGGGCGTGAGCTGGTGGAGCTGGAGTTCGTAGAACTCCAGGAGCCCGCGGAGGAACGGATGTATTGGGAATCCGAGTCCCCTTATCAGATAAGGACGAAGCATACTCGTTCCCCTTTATTGGGGCTTGGGGTGGCCTCCGCTTGCCTCCCACCTTGATAAGTGACCAGCCCGGCTCGAACCGGGACCATGAAGGCCGGAGGGAGATATCCCCCCGCTTGGAGCTTCACTAGCTCGTTGTGCAGAACAGAGCACCTCCTCCAATCCCCTGGCGGTGGACTGGGAGCGCGTGAAGAAGAGCCACATCGACGGTCCATGATGGAATGGATTTTTAGGTCAAAGGCGCTCCGATGAAGTATTCGCGGGAGGAAGATGGTGTGGTTTGGATCTGGATCTTTGCCTCTTTTGTAGGCAGACGACTCGCACGACTGGGGGGTGAAACGTAAAAGACACCCTGGCTTTTCGCATTCGTGCGACGCGTGGAAAAAGGCCATTATTGGGCGTAGAAGCCGAGAAACACAGTATTTATGATGAAGCCGGACACTGTTCGACAGGTACATGGAACTTGAAGGGAGAACCCGCCTTGCAACGCCGAAGACTATATACGCGCTGGACTTATCGTCATTGAAGCCTAGTTCGGGGGCTACTGAGGGAGTCCTGGACTAGGGGGTGTCCGGACAGCCGGACTATCATCGTCCGCCCGACTCCAAGACTATGAAGATACAAGATTGAAGACTCCGTCCCGTGTCCGGATGGGACTTTCTTTGGCGTGGAAGGCAAGCTTGGCAATACGGATATGTAGATCTCCTACCATTGTAACCGACTCTGTGTAACCCTAGCCTCCTCCAGTGTCTATATAAACCGGAGGGCTTTAGTCCGTAGGACATAACATACATTACAACAATCATACCATAGGCTAGCTTTAGGGTTTAGCCTCCTTGATCTCGTGGTAGATCCACTCTTGTACTACCCATATCATCAATATTAATCAAGCAGGACGTAGGGTTTTACCTCCATCGAGAGGGCCCGAACCTGGGTAAAACATCGTGTCCCTCGTCTCCTGTTACCATCCGCCTAGAGGCACAGTTCGGGACCCCCTACCCGAGATCCGCCGGTTTTGACACCGACACCCATCCTACTAACACTCAACAGATTGTGATTACCTTAGGCTTGTGACCCCGTAGGTTCGGTAACCATAGACATGAATGAAACCCCTTCGTTCAATAACCAATAGCAGAACCGTGGTGAAGGAAATATGCCCTAGAGGCAATAATAAAGTTGTTATTTTATATTTCCTTATTCATGATAAAGGTTTATTATTCATTCTAGAATTATATTGATCGGAAACCTTAATACATGTGTGAATACACAAACAAGCATAGTGTCCCTAGTAAGCCTCTACTAGACTAGCTCGTTGATCAAAGATGGTTAATGTTTCCTAACTATGGACATGATTTGTCATTTGATAATGGTATCACATCATTAGGAGAATGATGTGATGGACAAGACCCACCCGTTAGCTTAGCGTAATGATCGTTCAGTTTTATTGATATTGCTTTCTTCATGTCAAATACATATTCCTTCGACTATGAGATTATGCAACTCCCGGATACCGGAGGAATGCCTTGTGTGATATCAAATGTCACAACATAACTGGGTGATTATAAAGATGCTCTAGAGGTATCTCCGAAGGTGTCTGCTGATTTGGCATGGATCAAGGTTAGGATTTGTCACTCCGAGTATCGGAGAGGTATCTTTTGGGCCCTCTTGGTAATACACATCATAAGCTTGCAAGTAAACGACTAAGGAGTTGGTCACGAGATGATGTATTATGGAAGGAGTAAAGAGACTTGCCTGTAACGAGATTGAACTAGGTATGAAGATACCGACGATCAAATCTCGGGCAAGTAACATACCGATGGACAAAGGGAATTAAGTATGTTGTCATAACGGTTCGACCGATAAAGATCTTCATAGAATATGTAGCAGCCAATATGAGAATCTAGGTTCCGCTATTGGATATTGACCGAGAAGTGTTCTCGGTCATGTCTACATAGTTCTCGAACCCGTAGGTTCCGCACGCTTACGTTCGTTGACGATATTGTATTATATGAGTATGTGATTTGCGTGACCGAAGTTGTTCGGAGTCCCAGATGAGATCACAACCATGACGAGGAGTCTCTAAATGGTCGAGAGGTAAATATTGATATATAGGACGTATATTCGGATACCGGAAGTGTTCTGAGGTTCCGGGTACATATCGGGTGCCGGAAGGGTTACCGGACACCCCTGGCGGAGAGATATGGGCCTTATGGGCCAAGAGGAACGAAGAGAGGGCCGGCCACGGTAGGGGCCGCACCCCCCTAGGTCGAATTGACAAGGAGGGCAGTGCCCCCTTCCTCCCCCTCTCTCCCTTCCCCTCCATCTATAGGAGGAGAGGAGTCCTACCCAAGTAGGAGTGGTCCCCCTTGCGCGCCTCTCTGGCCTGGCCCCTCCCCCCTCCGCTCCTTATATACTGGGGGGGGGGCACCCTAGAACACAAGTTGATCAATTGCCTTAGCCGTGTGGGTGCCCCCCCACCATAATCCACCTCGGTCATATGTCCAGGTGCTTAGGCGAAGCCCTGCGGTAGCTCAAAAATCACCGTCACACACCGTCATGCTGACGGAACTCATATACTACCTCGACGTCTTGCTGGATCAAGAAGACGAGAGACATCACCGAGCTAACGTGTGCAGAACTCGGAGGTGACGTATGTTCAGTACTCGATTGGTGGAGCGCGATGAAAGTTCGACTACATCAACCGCGTTGTGAAACACTTCCGCTTACAGTCTACGAGGGTACGTAGACACACACTCCCCCTCGCTGCTATGCATCTCCATGGATAGATCATTGTGTGTGCATAGAATTTTTTTTGTTTTGCATGCAACATTTCCCAACAGGGCATCATGAGCCAGGTCTATGCGTAGATGATATGCACGAGTAGAACACAAAGAGTGGTGGGAGGTGATAGTCATACTGCTTACCACCAACGTCTTATTTTGATTCAGCAGTATTGTGGGATGAAGCAGCCCAGACCAACCTTACATTTCCACGTACATGAGACCGGTTCCATCTATAGACATGCAACTAGTTTTGCATAAAGGTGGCTAGCGGGTGTCTGTTTCTCCTACTTTAGTTGAATCGAATTTGACTACAGCTGGTCCTTGAAGAACGTTAAAACAACAAACTTGACAAAACACCATTGTGGTTTTATGCGTGGGTAAGAACAATTGATTCTAGAAGCCCGTAGTAGCCACGTAAAACATGCAACAACAAAGTGAGGATGTCTAACTTGTTTTTGTAGGGCATGTTGTGATGTGATATGGTCAAGACATGATGTGATATACGTTATTGTATGAGATGATCATGTTTTGTAGAAGTTATCGGCAACTGGCAGGAGCCTTATGGTTGTCTCTTTATTGTATGAATGCAAACGCCATGTAATTGCTTTACTTTATCACTATGCGTTAGCGATAGTTTTAGAAGCAGTAGTTGGTGAGACGACCACGACGCAACGATGGAGATCAAGGTGTCGAGCCGGTGACAATGGAGATCATGATGATGCTTTGGAGATGGAGATCAAAAGCACAAGATGATGATGGCCATATCATGTCATATATTTTGATTGCATGTGATGTTTATCTTTTATGCATCTTATTTTTCTTAGTACGGCGGTAGCATTATAAGATAATCTCTTAACTAAATTTCAAGGTAAAAGTGTTCTCCCTGAGTATGCACTATTGCTACAGTTCGTCGTGACACCACGTGATGATCTAGTGTGATAGACTCTACGTTCACATAAAACGGGTGCAAGACAGTTTTTCACATGCGGAATGCTTGGGTTAAACTTGACGAGCCTAGCATGTACATACATGGCCTTGGAACACTAGAGACCAAAACATCAAACATAAATCATAGAGTAGATATGATCAACATAGAGATGTTCACCATTGATGACTACTCCATCTCACGTGATGATCAGACATGGATTAGCTGATTTGGATCTCGTATCATTTAATGACTTGAGGGATATCTATCTAAGTGGGAGTTATTAAGTAATTTGATTACTTGAACTTAATTTATCATGAACTTGGTCCTAATAGTATTTGCATATCTATGTTGTAGATCAATGGCTCGTGCTATCGTTCCCCTGAATTTTGATATGTTCCTAGAGAAAACTAAGTTGAAAGATGATAGTAGCAATGATGTGGACTAGATCATGATCAGAGAATTATCCTCATTGTTGCACAGAAGAATTATGTCCTTGATGCACCGCTAAGTGACTAACCTATTGTAGGAGCAGATGCAGATGTTATGAATGTTTCGCAAGCTCGATGTGATGACTACTTAATAGTTTAGTGTGCCATGCTTTACGGCTTAGAACCGAGAGTTCAAAAACATTTTGAAAGCCACGGAGCATATGAGATGCTCCAAGAGCTGAAATTGGTATTTCAGACTAATGCCCCTGTCAAGAGGTATGAGACCTCTGACAAGTACTTTGCCTAAAAGATGGAGGAGAATAGCTCAGCCAGTGAGTATGTGCTCAGAATGTCTGGGTACTGCAATCACTTGAATCAAGTGGGAGTTAATCTTCCAAATAATATAGTGATTGACAGAGTTCTCTAGTCACTATCACCAAGCTACAAGAACTTCGTGATGAACTATAATATGCAAGGGATGACAAAAACGATTCCCGAGCTCTTCACGATCCTGAAATCAACGAAGGTAGAAATCAAGAAAGTGCATCAAGTGTTGATGGTTAACAAGACCACTAGTTTCAAGAAAAAGGGCAAATGGAAAGAAAGGGAACTTCAAGGAGAATGGCAAGCAAGTTGCCACTCCCATGAAGAAGCCCAAAGCTGGACCTAAGCCTAAAACTGAGTGCTTCTACTGTAAAGGGAATGGTCACTAGAAGCGGAACTACCCCAAATACTTGGCAGATAAGAAGGATGGCAAGGTGAACAAAGGTATATTTGATATACATGTTATTGATGTGTACTTTACTAGTGTTCGTAGTAACCCCTGGGTATTTGATACTGGTTCAGTTGCTAAGATTAGTAACTCAAAACAGGAGTTGCAGAATAAATAGAGACTAGTTAAGGGCGAGGTGATGATGAGTGTTGGAAGCGATTCCCAAGGTTGATACGATCACCATCACACACTCGCTCTACCTTCGAGATTAGTGTTGAACCTAAATAAATGTTATTTGGTGTCTGTGTTGAGCATGAATATGATTTGATCATGTTTATTGCAATACAGTTATTCATTTAAGTCAAAGAATAATTGTTGTTCCATTTACATGAATAAAACCTTGTATGGTCATACACCCAATGTGAATGGTTTATTTGAATCTCGATCATAGTGTTACACATATTCATAATATTGATGCCAAAAGATGCAAAGTTGATAATGATAGTGCAACATACTTGTGGCACTGTCGTTTAGGTCATATTGTTGTAAAGCGCATGAAGAAACTCCATACTGATTGGCTTTTGGAATCACTTGATTGTGAGTCATTTGATACTTGTGAATCATGTCGCATGGGCAAGATGACTAAAACTCCGTTCTCTGGAACAATGGAGCGAGCCAATGACTTATTGGAAATAATACATACCGATGTATGCGGTCTGATGAGTGTTGAGGCACGCGGCAGGTATCGTTATTTTCTAACCTTCACAGATGATTTAAGCAGATATGGGTATATCTACTTAATGAAACACAAGTCTGAAACATTTGAAAAGTTCAAAGAATTTTAGAGTGAAGTGGAGAATCATCGTAACAAGAAAATAAAGTTTCTATAATCTGATCATGGAGGTGAATATTTGAGTTACAAGTTTGGCCTTCATTTAAAACAATGTGGAATTGTTTCACAACTCATGCCACCTAGAACACCACAGCGTAATGGTGTGTCCGAACATCGTAATTGTACTTTATTAGATATGGTGTGATCTATGATGTCTCTTACCTATTTACCACTATCATTTTGGGGTTATGCATTAGAGACAACCACATTCACGTTAAATGGGCACTGTCTAAATCCGTTGAGACGACACCGTATGAGCTGTGGTTTGGCAAGAAACCTAAGTTGTCGTTTCTTAAAGTTTGGGGCACTTATGTCAAAAGGCTTCAGCCTGATAAGCTCAAACCCAAATCAGAGAAGTGTGTCTTCATAGGATATCCTAAGGAAACAATTGGGTACACCTTCTACCACAGATCCGAAGGCAAGATCTTTGTTGCCAAGAATGGAACCTTTCTAGAGAAGGAGTTTCTCTCAAAATAAGTGAGTGGGAGGAAAGTAGAACTTTATGAGGTAAATTGTACCCTCTCTCGAATTGGAAAGTAGCACATGAGTGAAATCCGTTCCCGTGATGCCTACATCAACTAGTGAGGAAGCTAGTGATGATGATCATGAAACTTCAGATCAAGTTACTACTGGACCTCGTAGGTCGAACAGAGCACGTTCCGCCCCAGAGTGGTACGGTAATCCTGTCCTGGAAGTCGTGTTACTAGACCATGACGAACCTACAAACTATGAAGAAGCTATGATGAGCCCAAATTCCGGCAGATGGCTTGAAGCCATGAAATCAAAGATAGGGTCCATGTATGAGAACAAAGTGTGGACTTTGGTAGACTTGCCCGATAATCGGCAAGCCATAGAGAATAAATGGATCTTCAAGAAGAAGACTGACGCTGATGTTAATGTAACTGTCTACAAAGCTCGACTTGTCGCAAAAGGTTTTCGACAAGTTCAAGGGGTTAACTACGATGAGACTTTGTCATCCGTAGCGATGCTTAAGTCCGTCTGAATCATGTTAGCACTTTCCGCATTTTATGATTATGAAATTTGGCAAATGGACGTCAAAACTGCATTCCTTAATGGATTTCTTAAAGAAGAGTTGTATATGATGCAACCAGAAGGTTTTGTCGATCCTAAAGGTGCTAACCAAGTGTACAAGATCCAGCGATCCATCTATGGACTGGTGCAAGCATCTCAGAGTTGGAATATACACTTTGATGAGGTGATCAAAGCATATGGTTTTATACAGACGTTCGGAGAAGTCTGTATTTACAAAAAGTGAGTGGGAGCTCTATAGCATTTCTAATATTATATGTGGATGACATATTGTTGATTGGAAATGATGTAGAATTTCTGGATAGCATAAAAGGATACTTGAATAAAAGTTTTTCAATGAAAAACCTCGGTGAAGCTGCTTACATATTGGGCATCAAGATCCATAGGGATAGATCAAGACGCCTGATAAGACTTCCAATGAGTACATACCTTGACAAGATTTTGAAAGAGTTCAAAATGGATCAGTCAAAGAAGGAGTTCTTGCCTTTATTATAAGGTGTAAAGTTGAGTAAGACTGCCCGACCACGGTAGAAGATAGAAAGAGAATGAAAGTCATTCCCTATGCCTCATCCATAGGTTCTATAAAGTATACCATGCTGTGTACCAGACCAGTTGTGTGCCTTGTTATGAGTTTGGCAAAGGGGTACAGTAGTGATCCAAGAGTGGATCACTAGACAACGGTCAAAATTATCCTTAGAGGACTATGGAAATATTTCTCGGTTATGGGGGTCATAAAGAGTTCGTCGTAAGGAGTTACGTCGATGCAAGCTTTTTCACCGATCCAGATGACTCTGAGTCTCAATCTGGATACTTATTAAAAGTGGGAGCAATTAGCTAGAGTAGCTCCATGCAGAGCATTGTAGACATAGAAATTAGCTAGATTAATGGATTTCTTAAAGAAAAGTTGTATATGATGCAACCAGAAGGTTTTGTCGATCCTAAAGGTGATAACAAAGTGTGCAAGCTCCAGCGATCCATCTGTGGACTGGTGCAAGCATCTCGGAATTGGAATATACGCTTTGATGAGGTGATCAAAGCATATGGTTTTTACATAGACTTTCGATGAAGCCTGTATTTACAAGAAAGTGAGTGGAAGCTTATATGTAGATGACATATTGTTGATTGGAAATGATATAGAATTTCTGGATAGCATAAAAGGATACTTGAATAAGAGTTTTTTTATGAAAGACCTCGGTGAAGCTACTTATATATTAGGCATCAAGATCTATAGAGATAGATCAAGACGCTTAATAGGAATTTCACAAAGCACATACCTTGATAAAGTTTTGAAGAAGTTCAAAATGGATCAGTTAAAGAAAGGTTCTTGCCTGTGTTACAAGGTGTGAAGTTGAGTCAGACTCAATGCCCGACCACTTCAGAAGATAGAGAGAAAATGAAAGTCATCCCATATGCCTCAGCCATAGGTTCTATCATGTATGCTATGCTGTGTACCAAACCTGATGTGTGCATTGCCATAAGTCTGGCAGGGAGGTACCAAAGTAATCCAGGAGTGGATCACTGGACATCGGTCAAAATTATCCTTAGTTACTTAAGAAGGACTAAGGAGATATTTATGGGTTATGGAGGTGATAAAGAATTCGTCGTAAGGGGTTACATTGATTCAAGCTTTGAATCGATTCGGATGACTCTAAGTCTCATTCTGGATACTTATTGAAAGTGGGAGCAATTAGCTAGAGTAGCTCCATGCAGAGTATTGTAGACATAAAAATTTGCCAAATACATACGGATCTGAATGTGGCAGGCCCGTTGACTAAACTTCTCTCACAAGCAAAACATGATCACACCTTAGTACTCTTTGGGTGTTAATCACATGGCGATGTGAACTAGGTAATTGACTTTAGTAAACTTTTTGGGTGTTGGTCACATAGCGATGTGAACTACGGGTGTTAATACAAGGCGATGTGAACTAGATTAATGACTCTAGTGCAAGTGGGAGACTGAAGGTAATATGCCCTAGAGGCAATAATAAAGTTGTTATTTTATATTTCCTTATTCATGATAAAGGTTTATTATTCATGCTAGAATTTCATTGATCGGAAACCTTAATACATGTGTGAATACATAAACAAACATAGTGTCCCTAGTAAGCCTCTACTAGACTAGCTTGTTGATCAAAGATGGTTAAGGTTTCCTAACCATGGACATGAGTTCTCATTTTATAATGGGATCACATCATTAGGAGAATGATGTGATGGACAAGACCCATCCGTTAGCTTAGCATAATGATCGTTCAGTTTTATTGCTATTGCTTTCTTCATGTCAAATACATATTCCTTCGACTATGAGATTATGCTACTCCCGGATACCATAGGAATGCCTTGTGTGCTATCAAAGGTCACAACATAACTGGGTGATTATAATGATGCTCTACATGTATCTCGGAAGGTGTCTGTTGAGTTGGCATAGATCAAGATTATTATTTGTCACTCCGAGTATCGGAGAGGTATCTCTGGGCCCTCTCGGTAATACACATAATAAGCTTGGAAGCAAACCACTAAGGAGTTGGTCACAAGATGATGTATTACGGAACGGGTAAAGAGACTTGCCGGTAACGAGATTGAACTAGGTATGAAGATACCGACAATCGAATCTCGGGCAAGTAACATACTGATGGACAAAGGGAATTACATATGCTGTCATAACGGTTCAACCAATAAAGATATTCGTAGAATATGTAGGAGCCAATATGACCATCCAGGTTCCACTATTGGTTATTCACCGGAGAGGTGTCTCGGTCATGTCTACATAGTTCTCGAACCCGTAGGGTCCGCACGCTTAACGTTCGATGATGATATAGTATTATATGAGTTATGTGATTTGCTGACCGAATGTTGTTCGGAGTCCCGGATGAGATCACGGGCATGACGAGGAGTCTCGAACTGGTCGAGAGGTAAAGATTGATATATAGGACGATGGTATTCGGACACCGGAAGTGTTCCGGAGGGTAACAGGTACATATTGGGTCACCAGAAGGGGTTCCGGGCACTCCCGGCAAAAGATATGGGCCTTATGGGCCAAGAGGGGAAACGCACCAGCCACAAAGGGGCTGGTGCGCCCCCCATATAGGCCGGCCAAGGTGGAGAAGGAAAGGGGAAGGAGGAAAGGAATGAAAGGGAATAGGATTCCCCCTTCCTCCCCCCCATCTTTCCTTCCCCCTCCGATATATGTGGTAGGTTGCGCGCGGCTTGGGAGGAGCCCAAGTAGGATTCGGTCCTACTTGGGGCGCCTCTTGGCCTGTGTCAGAACAGGGGATGGACATGGCCATGACAACGCCCCCAGGGAAGAGACGACGCCCACAAGCGTCATCGTTGCCCGCAGCGGTAGCCGCAAACTGGAAGGGGGGCAACGTTGCCACCTTGGGACATCACCGTGAAGAGGGGGGGCGGATGCCACCACGCCGCCAAGCGGCGTGCCCACCACAACCGCTAGTCGAGGGAGACCAGGGCCTGCATCCACCCGATACAACCCCGTCTCCCGCATGACAAGGGAGTGCAGCGCTGCTGCCGGGATACCACAACACACAGCCGTGGCGCCCGACCAGCCTTCTCATCGCACCTACCAGCACTGGAGCAACAGTGACGGGAGCCTCGGCGCCACCCACAGCCCAGGTGACCAGATCTGGCCGAGCCAGACCAGGACGACCAAGCGGCCACGCACAGCCATCCGCGCAAGCAAGCCATGTTGCAAGCTCCGGCGTCGCTCCCGCACCCCCAAAACTCCACCGAGTCACGCAGTCCATGGCCATCGTGCCAAATCCGAGCCACGGCCATACCGCCTCCGGGCATCGCCAGAACCGACTGGCGCGTTGCCACTACAGCCACAGAAGCCGGCCATCCCGCCAGGTCCTGCGGCCGCCACCCCGGTGTCCGCCTGCCAGCCGGGCGCCTCGTCCAGGGTCGCCGCGCCGCACCAGAAGGGGGTACCGCCGCACGATAAGAGAGGGCCTGCCGCCGCCGTCCGCCGCACGGGCTTTGCCCGCCGACGTCCCATCGGTGGCGAGGGAAGAGACTGGAGTAGGGAGGGTGGCGGCGCTAGGGTTCGCCTAAGCCGCCCCCTGGAAGCGACGCGGACGCGGCTTTTCTATTAGCATGTAATCAGAAGCCTTGTATTTGCAATTTTTTGGTATTCTTGTCTTAAACCCTCTTTTTTATCAATGAAAATGGCAAGCCTTTTGTCTTGTTTTGAAAAGAAAAAAAAATCGCACGCGGAACCGAACAGAACCGCTTGGCCGGCGTGCGTCACCCTCAGAGAATTTGCTGCCGATTTAGATAGTGCTCCACGCATCCGTCCACGCTGCATCTGTGCGGCCGCACTGCCGCAGCTGTAGCACACGACTCGCCGGGCCCTATGAGCATGGTCGGGCAGGCAGTCTCGGAGGGTCACGTCGGCCTATGATGCTCGATGGATGTGCGCGCTGGGGAGGGAGGGCGTGCGCTGTAGGCTGTGGCGCTGGTGGCTGGGTTTTCTTGCTTGGTCTCAAATTTTTGATGCACAAACACCGCAGTTCGCACGTACCAGTGGAACAAGATCGAAATCGCCACCCAGACTGAACTCTTTTGTTACTCCCTGTTCAGGTTGGTGCAGTAGACCCAACCAGTCCCTGCACAGACCACTGAACGGATCGAGGGGGTGACGAGTGTATGCAACGGTGCCGTGCCGTGCCGTCAATGTAAAACATGCAGGCCGTCTTCATTGACCCTCATGCAAATTTACAGTCACTGGGCGACACTAAGGGGCTGCTTGGTTCTAGACCTAGCATTGCCACACTTTACCACATATTTTTGCCAAATTTGCCTAAGGTTAGTTCATCAAAATGAAAGCCGCAAGTTGGCAAACCTAAGGGAATCTTGCCACATTTTTTATGTGTATGCCATGTGCGTTCCAAGTGGCTTGCCTAAGGTGTGGTTTGAACCAAACACTCACCTAAGTTAGTCAAACTTGCCTAGTTTTAGGTGTGACAACATTTGACAAAGTTAGTCACAAACCAAACAGCCCCTAATTATATAAGCGCGCGGTTCGCTGTACAATCGGCTCCCGCGCCATCGTTCCAACCGGCGGTGTGAACTACGACACTCTGCGGCAATATTTCGTGCTCAAGAGATTTACATGCCTTCGACGAATGCTACGTGCACTCCCTAAAAAAACAACAACAACAAAAAAGAATGCTACGTGCACCAGTACTATACTAAATGCACGGTCAGGTCGTCGTCGACCATGCACACCTAACATGCATGATTGCATAGCTCTACGAGGCCAAACGGGCTATGGCCTATGGCGGTACAGAAACAAGTCAAACAACCGGGCGAGATCCACCGTGCCCGTGCTAGAAGCTGACTGCGCGTGGCAAAGTGGGTCGTTGCTTCCTTCCTCACATCTAGATACGACACACAGAGACCCGTCAAAGGCATAAGCAAGTCTGTTTTCGAGAGCTTGCTGACGCCTTGACGGAGAGGTTCATGTCCGGCATCTTAAAGCATCTACAGTTGTGCGCCTCAAACCATCTTTCCGACGCGTTCGATCAGTGATCAGACAGAAGAGGGAAGAAAAAACATGATCCAACCGGACCCTTCATATCATTCATATATGTCTGGGTAGTCTACAAACGCCCTAATGAATCTGGATGTCTAATCGTTTGGCTAAGAGGGGATGGTCAAATTGCGGGTGAGGGAGTCCTAGACTAGGGGGTGTCCGGATAGCCGGACTATCATTGTTGGTCGGACTCCAGAACTATGAAGATACAAGATTGAAGACTTCGTCCCGTGTCCGGATGGGACTTTCCTTGGCGTGGAAGGCAAGCTTGGCGATACGGATATGTAGATCTCCTACCATTGTAACCGACTCTGTGTAACCCTAGCCCTCTCCAGTGTCTATATAAACCATAGGGTTTTAGTCCGTAGGACAACAACCATTACAACAATCATACCATAGGCTAGCTTCTAGGGTTTAGCCTCCTTGATCTCGTGGTAGATCCACTCTTGTACTACCCATATCATCAATATCAATCAAGCAGGAGTAGGGTTTTACCTCCATCGAGAGGGCCCGAACCTGGGTAAAAACATCGTGTCCCTTGTCTCCTGTTACCATCCGCCTAGACGCACAGTTCGGGACCCCCTACCCGAGATCCGCCGATTTTCACACCGACATTGGTGCTTTCATTGAGAGTTCCTCTGTGTCGTCATCGATAGGCTTGATGGCTTCTTCAATCAACAACAACGCAGTCCTGGGTGAGACTTTTCTCCCTGGACAGATCTTCGTATTCGGCGGCTTCGCACTGCGGGCTAATTCACTTGGCCATCTGGAGCAGATCGAAAGCTACGCCCCTGGCCATCAGGTTAGATTTGGAAGCCTAAACTTCACGGCGGATATCCGCAGGGACTTGATCTTCGATGGATCCGAGCCGCAGCCGAGCGTGCAGCACTGTCACGATGGGCATGATCTAACTCTACCACCGGACAGTACCTTGGAGGTTGCACACGAATCCGCTCCGACCCACAGTTTGGAGCCGATCATGTAGATCGAGGACGGGTGGCTGGACACCGCCTCGGGAACTGCAACTTCCACGGCGATGGAGCCGAACACTGACCTTGTCCCTTATAAAGCTCGTGACTCTGAGGAGCCGGACTCCCTGCCGGAATCCGAACCTCCTGCGCCCCTGCCAATCGAATCCGATTGGGCGCCGATCATGGGGTTCATCGCTGCGGACATCTTTCAGCACTCACCCTTTGGCGACATCCTAAATTCGCTGAAACATCTCTCGCTATCCGGAGAGCCCTGGCCGGACCATGGCCAGGATGGTTGGAACGCGGACGACGAAGAAATTCAAAGCCCACCCACCGCCCACTTTGTAGCAACTGTGGACGATCTAACAGACATGCTAGACTACGACTCCGAAGACATCGACGGTATGGACGACGATGCTGGAGACGATCAAGAACCAGCGCCTACAGGGCACTGGAAGACCACCTCGTCATACGACATATACATGGTGGACACCCCAAAAGATGGGGACGGTGAAGAAGCAGCGGAGGCAGATTCCTTAAAGAAACAGCCCAAGCGCCGACGTCAGCGGCGACGCTCTAAATCCCGCCACAGTAAGAATGGAGATTCCGGCACAGGAGATAATAACAACCCAGAAAGTGCCGAAGACAACCCCCTCCAGCAAGATTCAGCGCAGGAGGATGCAGAAGCAAGCCCTCACGAGAGAGCGGCAGACGAAGAGGTCGAGGATGATAATTACATACCTCCCTCCAGAGACGAGGCAAGCCTCGACGACGACGAATTCGTCGTGGCTAAGGATCCCGTCGAACAAGAGCGTTTCAAACGCAGGCTAATGGCCACGGCAAATAGCCTAAAGAAAAAGCAGCAGCAGCTTCAAGCTGATCAAGACCTGCTGGCCGACAGATGGACCGAGGTCCTCGCGGCCGAAGAGTATGAACTCGAACGCCCCTCCAAAAGCTACCCAAAACGCAAGTTGCTCCCCCGATTAGAGGAGGAAGCATACATACCTTCATCACCAGCGCACAATACGGCCGACCGACCACCCCGTGGTCGCGACAGAGAGGCATTCATGCCCTCCATCAAGACCGTACCCCGGCATCGCTCGAAAAGTACGAAGCCACAGGGGAATGCGCCGGACTTGCGGGATATATCGGAGGACAAGACAAGACAATCGAGATCTATCTATGGATCACGTGGGCGCCCCACGACCCACGACGAATACCGTCGAGCCGGATACAACAACTCCGGCCGGGCCGAACACAGCAGACAATGCTCCCTTGAGCTACGTCGTGATATTGCTCAATACAGAGGCGCCGCACACTCGCTATGCTTCACTAACGAAGTAATGGATCATCAAATCCCTGAAGGGTTTAAACCCGTAAACATCGAATCCTACGATGGCACAACAGACCCCGCGGTTTGGATCGAAGATTATCTCCTTCATATCCATATGGCCCGCGGTGACGATCTCCGTGCCATCAAATATCTCCCGCTCAAGCTTAAAGGACCAGCTCGGCATTGGCTTAACAGCCTGCCCGCAGAGTCAATTGGGTGTTGGGAGGACCTGGAAGCCGCATTCCTCGACAACTTCCAGGGCACATATGTGCGACCACCAGACGCCGATGACCTAAGCCACATAATTCAGCAGCCAGACGAATCGGCCAGGCAATTCTGCACACGGTTCTTAACAAAGAAAAATCCAATCATTGACTGTCCGGATGCAGAGGCCCTCGCAGCCTTCAAACATAACATCCGCGACGAGTGGCTGGCCCGGCACCTAGGACAGGAAAAGCCGAAATCCATGGCAGCCCTCACATCATTAATGACCCGCTTCTGTGCGGGAGAGGATAGCTGGCTAGCTCGTAGCAACAACCTCAGTAAAAATGCTGGCAGTCCGGATACTAAGGACCACAATGGCAGGTCACGTCGAAGCAAAAATAAACACCACGTTAACGGCGACAACAATGAGGATACGGCAGTCAACGCCGGATTCTAAGGCTCTAAACCCGGTCAACGGAAGAAGCCATTCAAAAGAACCACCCCGGGTCCGTCCACTTTGGACCGAATACTCGACCGCTCTTGCCAGATACATGGCACCCCCGAAAAACCAGCTAACCACACCAACAGAGATTGTTGGGTATTCAAGCAGGCAGGCAAGTTAATCGCCGAAAACAATGACAAGGGGCTGCACAGCGATGACGAGGAAGAGACCCGACCGCCGAACAGTAGAGGACAGAAGGGCTTCCCCCCACAAGTGCGGACGGTAAACATGATATACGCAACCCACATACCCAAGAGGGAGCGGAAGCGTACACTCAGGGACGTATATGCGATGGAGCCAGTCGCCCCGAAGTTCAATCCATGGTCCTCTTGCCCGATCACTTTCGATCGAAGAGACCATCCGACCAGTATCCGCCATGGCGGATTCGCCGCATTGGTTTTAGACCCAATCGTCGATGGATTTCACCTCACGAGAGTCCTGATGGATGGCGGCAGTAGCCTAAACCTGCTTTATCAGGATACAGTGCGCAAGATGGGCATAGACCCCTCAAGGATTAAACCTACAAAGACGACCTTCAAAGGCGTCATACTAGGTGTTGAGGCCAATTGTACAGGCTCAGTCACACTGGGAGTGGTCTTCGGATCCCCGGATAATTTCCGAAGCGAGGAGTTAATCTTTGACATAGTCCCGTTCCGCAGCGGCTATCACGCTCTGCTGGGACGAACCAGGTTCGCAAAGTTCAACGCGGTGCCGCATTATGCATACCTCAAGCTCAAGATGCCAGGCCCTCGTGGAGTCATCACGGTCAACGGAAATACGGAACGCTCCCTCCGAACGGAGGAACATACAGCGGCTCTCGCAGCAGAAGTACAGAGCAGCCTTCTAAGGCAATTTTGGAGTCCGGCCGTTAAACAACCGGACACGGCCAAACACGCCTAGAGCAACATCAATCAAGACCACCTGGCATGTTCCGAGCTCGTGTAGCAATGCGGCCCCAACCCCAGCCCTTGCATGATTGCAAGACCAGCTCTCCATGTACATCATTACGCTCTGGAGATACCATAGGCATAGGGGAAGGGGCACAACCACAATAGACCTAGAGTGCGGCTCAACCACACCAGGGGCTCCCAAGTGTGTCGCTCTTTTTTTATATATTTTCCTTCTTTGTATACACAGGACTCCGTTCATCAGAGGCCCTGTCCGGCGGCGAACCTGCCGAACTCACGATGCAACAGACAGGGAGGGACAAAGGCTGCCGAACACTCAGGTGGTCTCCATTACGAGCATTAAATTTGTTAAAAACACCATTCCGCAACCCACCCCTGGAGGGGGACATGCTTAATTAGTCCAAATCCCTTGCTTACCGCACTATTTGTATCGCCCTGCACTCATCGCAGAATTCCTTGAATAAATAATGCAGCACTTTTTGCCTATAATTGCATTACCTTACATATATGTTCATTAATGACATCTTGCACCCGTATATTTTGGTACGGCCGAATACACCAGGGGCTTATGTTCCCCGCATTATGGTGTGATAAGTCCGAACACTTTCACAAGTGCGGCACCCTGAACTTATAGCATTATATGAATCGGCTCCGAATCATGTCTTGGGTCAATAGTTGGGTTTGCCCGGCTCCCATGTTTTGGTACCTTACGTTCCGTTCTGTCGGCTAAGGTAGCACTGGGAGAACCACTGCGATTGCGCCCCGGTTGAGCTGGGCGAGCGCCTTAGTGGAGAAAGCTAAAACTGACTGTCATGATAAGGCGAGAGACTGGTCGCTGTTCGAGAGGTCTTTTCGAGTCCCTAAAGACTTATGCCGCTTCGAGCGAAGAACCGGATAATGTCCGGCCAAGGCGTGGATAGCGCCCCGAAATCGGTCTTCCAAATACTAGGGGCTTCGCCGAAATTTAAAATTATAGAATTCTATGGCTAAGTGAGAGTGTTCAAGCATTATAAGTCCGGTTGCCTTGTTCGTTGTGTTGAGCGCCTCCCTAGATGGACCCAAAAATGGGAACAAGAGCGCTCAAGTTTATCCCGAACACCCCAGCACTCGTGGCACGGGGGCTGAAGCCGACGACTTGCCATCTCTCAGATTTAATAAACGGCCACACAGAAGGTAATATTTTAAATCAATAAGCGTTGCTTAGCGCATATGAACAAAGTTTTCAGCGCACAAGATAACACATAGCGAGTTTACTCAATAATTACATCTTTGGGGCACTCATCCGCAATCTTGCGGGCACCCTTTAGGACAGTCTTATAGTACATCTCGGGTGTACGATACTCCTTGCCCGCTGGCGGCGCGTCAGTGATAAGCCTCTCCGCATCCAGCCTGCCCCAATGCACCTTTGCACGGGCAAGGGCCCAACGAGCACCTTCAATACAGGCGGAGCGCTTGATGACCTCCACCCAGGGGCACGCATCCACCAGCCGCCACACGAGGCCGAAGTAGCTCCCAGGCATGGCCTCTCCGGGCCACAGCCGGACTATGAGGCCCTTCATGGCCTGCTCAGCTACCTTGTGGAGATCGACCAGCTGCTTCAGCTGGTTGCTAGGGGGCACCGGATGTCCGGACTCAGCGTACTGAGACCAGAAAACCTTTTCCATTGAGCTCCCCTCCTCACCACGGTAGAATGCGGCGGCATCCGACACACTGCGAGGCAGATCTGCAAACGCCCCTGGAGAGCTCCGAATTCGTAAGTAACAGGTAATTTACATTAACATGCTTGCTTTGCATGAAACATGCCTTACCCGCCGCTATTTTCTTCACCGCCTCAATCTCCTGGAGGGCCTTATGGGCCTCGGCCTTAGCGGCTTTGGCACTTTCAAGAGCCGAGGCAAGATCGGACTCTCGACTCTTCGAGTCACGCTCCAAACTCTCATGGTTTTCCATGAGAGCCTGGAGCTCTTGCCGCACCTCCGCCACCCGCGCCTCCTGCTTCTCTCGCTCCGCTCGCTCTGCAGCCGCATTGCGTTCGGCCGCGGACACGGCCTCCTTCAGGGTCGCCACCTCGTTCGTGGCCCCTGCAGTACCCACGTTATCCTTGTTATTTTCATTGCAACCAAAATCCTTTTCTGTAAGGTACAAATTTTATAGTGGTGTCACTCACCTTCTTTATCCTCGAGCTGCTTCTTGGCAAGGCCGAGCTCTTGCTCGGACCGCTCGAGGTCCTGCTTCAAAGCACCGACCTCCGCAGTCAGTGCGGAAGAGGTCAGCAGCGCAGCCTGCAAACCCATATTGACACAATTTTTAGCACTCCTGCGTATATATTTTTTAGATCCTCAATCCGGTTTTTCTTTTCGAACACCGAACCGAGCATCAGGGGCTACTGTCTATGCGGTATTACATTACATATTTTTAAACTTCTGACCTCAAAGCCTGTTAGAAGGCTACTGCAGGCTTCGGTCAGCCCTCTTGGCGAGCTGAACCTTCTGAATCACCGCACTCATGATAGTGCGGTGTTCTTCCTTGATGGAAGCGCCTTTGAGCGCCTCCAACAAGTTGTCCGGCGCCTCCGGTTGGACGGAGGCTGCCGGTGTCACGGTCTTGCCCTTCTTGCGAAGGGGCCGCCTGCCGGACTCCGGAACCACTGCGGGTTCCGGCGTGGAGTCCGGCGCAAACTCCGAGAGGCTGCGTTGTGGCGCCTCCCGGAGCCTCCTCCTGAAGGGTCCCTTCCTGGGATCCCACCTTGGCGTCCTCAGCGTCGCGAGGGGGTGGAGGCAGTCGGGATGGAATCTACATCCGACGGAGTCAACAACCCGCTCGATGAAGCGGGGAGATCATCATCGGCCGGACTGCAGGCAGTGTGCGGCATTAGAAAGACACTATGTGACACAAAAGAGAAATTAAAAAACATTTAGGAATCCGGATACTTACGATCTTGCCGGAGGTCTGGCCCTTGAGGGCCACTCTTCGTCGCCAACGTTGGCATTGGTGGAGCTGTCCGGGGGAATAGTCCTTCCCCTCTTGGACCCTTCGGCCTCCCCCGTTGGGGAATCCTTCCTCTTCCTCTCTCCTTCCTCTGGGAGAGAGTCCTCTTTCTCCTCTTCGTCTTCGGGGGAGGAGTCTGCCTCGGAGCCATCGGACGATGAGTCCGATATCACCTGGCGCCGGGAACTTCTGCGAGTTCCCGTGGCCTTCTTCTTGGCCTTCTTCTCCGGCACCACATAGAGTGCGGGGACCAGCAGCCCCGTTAAGCGGGCGTCCGCTGGGTCTTCGGGAAGGGGAGCCGGGCAGTCTAACTGTCCGGACGTCCTCTGCCAGTCCTGTTAAAGGCATAGGGAGTTTTAGACCCCACATAGAGTCAAACTATGAAAGAAAACAACTGTCCCATAGAGGATAAGGAAGCTTACCTCACCGATCGGGCGCTTGGTGCTGAATCCGCGATCTTCAGTCGTGGACGCGGGGGCTTCTCCGCCCTTGAACAGCACCCTCCAGACGGCTTCATACGTCAGGTCGAAGAGCTCGCTCAGAGTCTGTTGCTGTGCCGGATCGAACTCCCACAGGTTGAAGGCCCGTTGTTGGCAGGGGAGAATCCGGTGGATGAGCATGACCTGGATCACATTGACAAGCCTAAGCTTCTTGTTCACCAAGGTCTGGAGACAGGACTGGAGTCCTGTCAGCTCCTCTGAACTGCCCCATAGCAAGCCCTTCTCCTTCCAGGAGGTGAGCTGCATCGGGATACCAGATCTAAACTCGGGGGCCGCCGCCCATTGTTGGTCATGCGGCTTGGTGATGTAGAACCACCCCAATTGCCATCCCTTGATGGACTCCACGAAGGCCCCTTCGAGCCAGATGACGTTGCGCATCTTGCCCAACATGGCGCCTCCGCACTCCGCTTGGGTGCCCTTCACTACCTTCGGCTTGACGTTGAAGGTCTTGAGCCACAAGCCGAAGTGGGGCTGGATGCAGAGGAAGGCCTCGAACACGACGATAAACGCCGAGATGTTGAGGATGAAGTTTGGCGCAAGGTCATGGAAATCCAGGCCATAATAGTACATGAGCCCCCGGACAAAGGGGTGCAACGGGAAGCCCAGTCCGCGAAGGAAGTGGGGAAGGAATATGACCCTCTCATGGGGCCTGGGGGTGGGGATGAGCTGCCCCTTGTCGGGCAGCCGGTGCGCGATGTCGCCGGAAAGGTATCCGGCGCTGCGCAGTTTTGCGATGTGCTCCTCCGTAACGGAGGAGGCCAACCATTTGCCTCCCGCTCCGGACATGGTCGGAGAAGGTCGAGACGAGATGCACAGACTTGGGCGCTGGAGCTCGAGTGCGCGGAGATGGATAAGCAAAGGAGGAAGAAGGCGTAGGTAAAAAGGGTGGATCCTTATCCCTTATATATGGGCGGACGAAAACTATGCGTCCCCACCGGCCTGGTAAAACTCGCTTATCTCCCAAGAGCCACCATCAATGGCGCGGTTGGGTTACCCACGTCCGTATTGATGAGAATCCCGGAATAAGGGGAACACGATCTCTACTTCGACAAGACATGCCAAGGAAACCGCTTCGCTAAACGCGCTGAGGTGGTATAATAAAAAACGATTCAAGTAAAGGCTTGGTAGTGGTGTGACGTCATGCTACAAGATACGTCAGTAGGTTGAACTTCTGTATATATTATTCTCTCTGCGGTGGAATGTGGAAATTATTTTGCAGAGCCGGACACTATCCTGGTGTTCATAATCTTCTATGAATTATTCGGAGGAGGAACCCGCCTTGCAATGCCGAACAATATGCACGCCAGACTCATCGTCATTGAAGCCTGGTTCAGGGGCTACTGAGGGAGTCCTGGACTTGGGGGTGTCCGGATAGCCGGACTATCATCGTTGGTCGGACTCCAAGACTATGAAGATACAAGCTTGAAGACTTCGTCCCGTGTCCGGATGGGACTTTCCTTGGCGTGGAAGGCAAGCTTGGCAATACAGATATGTAGATCTCCTACCATTGTAACCGACTCTGTGTAACCCTAGCCCTCTCCGGTGTCTATATAAACCGGAGGGTTTTAGTCCGTAGGACAACAACCATTACAACAATCATACCATAGGCTAGCTTCTAGGGTTTAGCCTCCTTGGTCTCGTGCTAGATCCACTCTTGTACTACCCATATCATCAATATCAATCAAGCAGGAGTAGGGTTTTACCTCCATCGAGAGGGCCCGAACCTGGGTAAAAACATCGTGTCCCTTGTCTCCTGTTACCATCCGCCTAGACGCACAGTTCGGGACCCCCTACCCGAGATCCGCCGGTTTTGACACCGACAGGGGGCCATGCCCCTTTGCAAGGGAGAAAGAAACCATCGAGCATCTCTTCTTCAAGTGTCGTTTCACGCGGAGACTGTGGGGCTTGGTCCAGGATTGGCTCCACCTTGTTAGTGTGGACATCTCGGTTTTGGCAACACCGAGTAGCATCAACCCAAAGAGTCCATAGAAGAGCAATGCCTTCCTTCACTATGCTAAAGCCATCTGGGATGAGCGGAATGTAAGTGTCTTCCAAAACAAATCCACCCCTCCGTCCATCCTTCTCCTCGCCATCCAGAAAGAGGCGAGACTTTGGGCCATTGCAGGTGCAAAATATTTGGGTGCAATCTGACTGGAAGAGTAGTGATCTTGTGACTGCGTTTTTTGACTCTTGTCCAACTCCTTCATTGATGAATGAAACAAATCTTTTGACTTTGTTTAGAAACACACACACGGCCAGGTCATCGTCGACCATGCATGCAGCATGCTAACATAGTAACATGCATGATTGGATACACTAGTAGAAACCGGAGCTTTAAAACCGGTTCATAAGGGCCTTTAGTGCCGGTTCTGCAACCGGCACTAAAGGGTGGAGACTAAGGGCCCCCCCTTTAGTACCGGTTCAGCACGAACCGCCACTAAAGGCCCACCACGTGGCGTGAGCTCGTGCCGTGGTATGGGGGACCTTTAGTACCGGTTGGTGTTACCAACCGGTACTAAAGGTATTTTCTTTTTGAATTTTTTTTTGAAAATTTTGTAAAAAATATTTGATTTTTTTTATTTTCAATTTTTTGAATTATTTTAACCTCTAATCTCTAATCACCCCTCGCCACTGCTCAATTTAATATCTAATCTCTAATCACTCCTCATCGTTCCAAATTATCTAACTTCCCAGACGGTCACCCATCCTCTCACTACTCTAGCCTGAGCACGCTTAACTTTCGGATTCTATTTCTATCAATCCTATTAACCCTCAGCAGTTTAGCTTGAGCATTAGGTCACACGTTTCACCGTCTGAGTTTGGAACTATTATTCTAAAAAAAATTAGTAACACTAATATTTCTTGAATAAGTTTGACCACAGTTTGACCATAGTTTGACCAGATTTGACCAAAATTCAAAAAATTGAAATAATTATTTAGTAACACTAATATTCTTTAATAATTATGTGGCAACATTAATACTTCTTGAATAATTAGTTTGACCATAGTTTGACCAGATTTAACCAAACTTAAAAAACTGAAATTATGTAGCAACATTAATACTTCTTGATAAGTAACACTAATATTATTGCGTAATTATTTAGTAACACTCTATATTTCTTGAATCAGTTGTTTGACCGATTTGACAAGATTTAACCAAAATTTTAAAAAACATAAATTAGAGCATATCTTTTTTTCCTTTTACAATTTTGTCATTTCAAAAATTGTCCTAAACCCTAAACCCGGGACTTAAAACGTCGGAAACTCTATGCTAAACAGTAAAATTAAGGGTTTAAACCATAAAACCTAACCCTAAACTCTGAAATCTAAACCCTAGCACTAAACGGTAAAAACGTCTAAAAAACGTCCAAAAACTCTATTTTCCCTTTGGAATTTTGGGAAGTTTCTAAATTATGTTTGGTTTATTTTCCTACTGGATTTTTCGACTGGTTTTGTTCTTTTTTCTAGTTTGCATTTTCCATTAATATTGTCATTTTCTTCTTTTCCTGTTTGTTTTTATTTTTTCTCATCCATTATTTATTTTTATTTTTAAAATTACGAAGAATTTTGAAATTCATAATTTGTTCAGATTTTTGATTTCATTCCAAATTCACTTCAAATTCATGAATATTTTTAAATTCGTCAAAAATATATATTCACGAAAAAATCACAAACTTTTTCCATATTCGCCGACATATTTTTATCAATCTTTTTGTTCTGCAAATTTTGATATATTATATGTATTTTTTTGAATTAGGATGATTTAGTTATGATTTTTCCATGTTTGAAAATTGCCATATAGTCCCGGTTTGTGTCTCCTACCGGGACTATAGGTTAGACCCCTTTAGTATTGGTTCGTGGCACGAACCGGTACTAAAGGTTGGCCCTTTAGTATCGGTTTGTGCCACAAACCACAACTAAAGGGGCTCGTGGGGCCCCGGCCTGACGCCAGCCTGCCACCACCCATTTAATATCGGTTCGTGGCACGAACCGGTACTAAAGGTTCAACACGAACCGGCACTAATGCATAGTCGTTCGAACCGGTACTAATGGTACCATTAGTACCGGGCGAAAATCGAACCGGGACTAATGTGTCTCATATAAGGTCCTTTTTCTACTAGTGATAGCTCTCCGAGGCCAAACGAGCTACGGGCTATGGCAGTACAGAAACAACCGGGCGAGATCCACCTTACCGTGCCACAAGGTGCCTGCGGGCGGCAAAGTGGGTCATCGCTTCCTTCCTCACGTCTACGATCACGATGCGCAGAGACATATCAGAGGCGTGAGTAGGTTTGTTTTTCTTTTTTTCGGATGGAAAAAATATTTCTTTTTTTTGCGGATGATGAGCAGGTCTGTTTTCCAAAAGTAGCCTGATGACGCGTTGATGGAGACGTTCTTGCCATCTGCGACCTTTCTCGTGACTTCTTTGGCCATGGCCATCGCCAAGTCATCTCGAGTCACGTGTTCTCTACTCCCTCAAAGCACAAGAACGGCACACCATGTATGAACTCGAGTGAACTGCATCAAGCTTTATACCGACGCTGATGGATTATTGGACCTTTAATGCGTCAATTTAACTCGAGCTGCACCATTGGTTTTTTAGATAGATTTCGAAAGCTAATATTTATGCGGATTCATGTTCGATGCTTATGTCCAAATCGTTTGTTATTCCGCAGATGTGTTGCCCCTATTGCACAAGCCCTTGTAAACCTTTTGTTACTTCTGGTTTTGGGAAGTTTCTAAATTATGTTTGGTTTATTTTCCAACTGGGTTTTTCGACCGGTTTTGTTCTTTTTTCTAGTTTGCATTTTCCATTAATATTGTCATTTTCTTGTTTTCCTGTTTGTATTTATTTTTTCTCATCCATTTTTTTTTGAAATTACGAAGAATTTTGAAATTCATAATTTGTTCAGATTTTTGATTTCTTTCCAAATTCACTTGAAATTCATGAATATTTTTAAATTCGTCAAAAATATATATTCACGAAAAGAATCACAAACTTTTTCCATATTCGCCGACATATTTTTATCAATCTTTTTGTTCTGCAAATTTTGATATATTATATGTATTTTTCTGAATTAGGATGATTTAGTTATGATTTTTCCATGTTTGAAAATTGCCATATAGTCCCGGTTTGTGTCTCCAACCGGGACTATAGGTTAGACCCCTTTAGTGCCGGTTAGTGGCACGAACCGGTACTAAAGGTTGGCCCTTTAGTACCGGTTTGTGCCACAAACTGGGACTAAAGGGGCTCGTGGGGCCCCAGCCTGACGCCAGCCTGCCACCACCCCTTTAATACCGGTTCGTGGCACGAACCGGTACTAAAGGTTCAACACGAACCGGCACTAATGCATAGTCGTTCGAACCAGTACTAATGGTACCATTAGTACCGGGCCAAAATCGAACCGGGACTAATATGTCTCATATAAGGTCCTTTTTCTACTAGTGATAGCTCTCCGAGGCCAAACGAGCTACGGGCTATGGCAGTACAGAAACAACCGGACGAGATCCACCGTACCGTGCCACATGGTGGCCGCGGGCGGCAAAGTGGGTCATCGCTTCCTTCCTCACGTCTACGATCACGATGCGCAGAGACATGTCAGAGGCGTGAGCAGGTCTGTTTTTCTTTTTTTTCGGATGGAAAAAATATTTCTTTTTTTTGCGGATGATGAGCAGGTCTGTTTTCCACAAGTAGCCTGCTGACGCATTGACGGACACGTTCTTGCCATCTGCGACCTTTCTCGTGACTTCTTTCGCCATGGCCATCGCCAAGTTGTCTCGAGTCACGTGTTCTCTGCTCCCTCAAAGCACAAGAACGGTGCACCATGTATGAACTCGAGTGAACTGCATCAAGCTTTATACCGACGCCAATGGATTATTGGACCTTTAATGCGTCAATTTAACTCGAGCTGCACCATTAGTTTTTTAGATAGATTCCGGAAGCTAATATTTATGCGGATTCATGTTTGATGCTTATGTCCAAATCGTTTGTTATTCCGCAGATGTGTTGCCCCTATTGCACAAGCCCTTGTAAACCTTCTGTTACTTCTGGTTTTCGGGAAGTTTCTAAATTATGTTTGGTTTATTTTCCTACTGGGTTTTTCGACCGGTTTTGTTCTTTTTTCTAGTTTGCATTTTCCATTAATATTGTCATTTTCTTCTTTTCCTGTTTGTTTTTATTTTTTCTCATCCATTATTTATTTTTATTTTTAAAATTATGAAGAATTTTGAAATTCATAATTTGTTCAGATTTTTGATTTCTTTCCGAATTCACTTGAAATTCATGAATATTTTTAAATTCGTCAAAAATATATATTCACAAAAAAAATCACAAACTTTTTCCATATTCGCCGACATATTTTTATCAATCTTTTTGTTTTGCAAATTTTGATATATTATATGTATTTTTCTGAATTAGGATGATTTAGTTATGATTTTTCCAAGTTTGAAAATTGCCATATAGTCCCGGTTTGTGTCTCCAACCGGGACTATAGGTTAGACCCCTTTAGTGCCGGTTCGTGGCACGAACCGGTACTAAAGGTTGGCCTTTTAGTACTGGTTTGTGCCTCAAACCGGGACTAAAGGGGCTCGTGGGGCCCCGGCCTGATGCCAGCCTGCCACCAACCCTTTAATACCGGTTCGTGGCACGCACCGGTACTAAAGGTTCAACACGAACCAATACTGATGCATAGTCGTTCGAACCGGTACTAATGGTACCATCAGTACCGGGCCAAAATTGAACCGAGACTAATGTGAATCATATAAGGTCCTTTTTCTACTAGTGATAGCTCTCCGAGGCCAAACGAGCTACGGGCTATGGCAGTACAGAAACAACCGGGCGAGATCCACCGTACCGTGCCACAAGGTGGCCGCGGGCGGCAAAGTGGGTCATCGCTTCCTTCCTCACGTCTACGATCATGATGCGCAGAGACATGTCAGAGGCGTGAGCAGGTCTGTTTTTCTTTTTTTCGGATGGAAAAAATATTTCTTTTTTTTTTGCGGATGATGAGCAGGTCTGTTTTCCACAAGTAGCCTGCTGACGCGTTGACGGAGACCTTCTTGCCATCTGTGACCTTTCTCGTGACTTCTTTGGCCATGGCCATCGCCAAGTCGTCTCGAGTCACGTGTTCTCCGCTCCCTCAAAGCACAAGAACGGCGCACCACGTATGAACTCGAGTGAACTGCATCAAGCTTTATACCGACGCCGATGGATTATTGGACCTTTAATGCGTCAATTTAACTCGAGGTGCACCATTAGTTTTTTAGATAGATTACGGAAGCTAATATTTATGCGGATTCATGCTCGATGCTTATGTCCAAATTGTTTGTTATTCCGCAGATGTGTTGCCCCTATTGCACAAGCCCTTGTAAACCTTGTGTTACTTCCGATTTTTGGGAAGTTTCTAAATTATGTTTGGTTTATTTTCCTACTGGGTTTTTCGACCGGTTTTGTTCTTTTTTCTAGTTTGCATTTTCCATTAATATTGTCATTTTCTTCTTTTCCTGTTTGTTTTTATTTTTTCTCATCAATTATTTATTTTTATTTTTAAAATTACGAAGAATTTTGAAATTCATAATTTGTTCAGATTTTTGATTTCTTTCCAAATTCACTTGAAATTCATGAATATTTTTAAATTCGTCAAAAATATATATTCACGAAAAAAATCACAAACTTTTTCCATATTCGCCGACATATTTTTATCAATCTTTTTGTTCTGCAAACTTTGATATATTATATGTATTTTTCTGAATTTGGATGATTTAGTTATGATTTTTCCAAGTTTGAAAATTGCCATATAGTCCCGGTTTGTGTCTCCAACCGGGACTATAGGTTAGACCCCTTTAGTGCCGGTTCGTGGCACGAACCGGTACTAAAGGTTGGCCCTTTAGTACCGGTTTGTGCCACAAACCGGGACTAAAGGGGCTCGTGGGGCCCCGGCCTGACGCCAGCCTGCCACAACCCCTTTAATACCGGTTCGTGGCACGAACCGGTACTAAAGGTTCAACATGAACCGGCACTAATGCATAGTCGTTCAAGCCGGTACTAATGGTACCATTAGTACCGGGCCAAAATCGAACAGGGACTAATGTGTCTCATATAAGGTCCTTTTTCTACTAGTGATAGCTCTCCGAGGCCAAACGAGCTACGGGCTATTGCAGTACAGAAACAACCGGGCAAGATCCATCGTACCGTGCCACAAGGTGGCCGCGGGCGGCAAAGTGGGTCATCGCTTCCTTCTTCACGTCTACGATCATGATGCGCAGAGACATGTCAGAGGCGTGAGAAGGTCTGTTTTTCTTTTTTTTGGATGGAAAAAATATTTCTTTTTTTTGCGGATGATGAGCAGGTCTGTTTTCCACAAGTAGTCTGCTGACGCGTTGACGGATACCTTCTTGCCATCTGCGACCTTTCTCATGACTTCTTTGGCCATGGCCATCGCCAAGTCGTCTCGAGTCACGTGTTCTCAGCTCCCTCAAAGCACAAGAACGGCGCACCATGTATGAACTCGAGTGAACTGCATCAAGCTTTATACCGACGCTGATGGATTATTGGACCTTTAATGCGTCAATTTAACTCGAGCTGCACCATTAGTTTTTTAGATAGATTCCGGAAGCTAATATTAATGCGGATTCATGTTAGATGCTTATGTCCAAATAGTTTGTTATTCCACAGATGTGTTGCCCCTATTGCACAAGCCCTTGTAAACCTTCTGTTACTTCCGGTTTTTGGGAAGTATCTAAATTATGTTTGGTTTATTTTCCTACTGGGTTTTTCGACCGGTTTTGTTCTTTTTTCTAGTTTGCATTTTCCATTAATATTGTCATTTTCTTCTTTTCCTGTTTGTTTTTACTTTTTCTCATCCATTATTTATTTTTATTTTTAAAATTACGAAGAATTTTGAAATTCATAATTTGTTCAGATTTTTGATTTCTTTCCAAATTCACTTGATATTCATGAATATTTTTAAATTCGTCAAAAATATATATTCACGAAAAAAATCACAAACTTTTTCCATATCCGCCGACATATTTTTATCAATCTTTTTGTTCTGCAAACTTTGATATATTATATGTATTTTTCTGAATTAGGATGATTTAGTTATGATTTTTCCAAATTTGAAAATTGCCATATAGTTCCGGTTTGTGTCTCCAACCAGGACTATAGGTTAGACCCCTTTAGTGCCGGTTCGTGGCATGAACCGGTACTAAACAGTGGCCCTTTAGTACCGGTTTGTGCCACAAACCGGGACTAAAGGGGCTCGTGGGGCCCCCGCCTGACGCCAGCCTGCCACCACCCCTTTAATACCGGTTCGTGGCACGAACCGGTACTAAAGGTTCAACATGAACCGGCAGTAATTCATAGTCGTTCGAACCGGTACTAATGGTACCATTAGTACCGGGCCAAAATCGAACCAGGACTAATGTGTCTCATATAAGGTCCTTTTTCTACTAGTGATAGCTCTCCGAGGCCAAACGAGCTACGAGCTATGGCAGTACAGAAACTACCGGGCGAGATCCACTGTACCGTGCCACAAGGTGGTCGCGGGCGGCAAAGTGGGTCATCGCTTCCTTCCTCACGTCTACGATCATGATGCGCAGAGACATGTCAGAGGCGTGAGCAGGTCTGTTTTTCTTTTTTTCGGATGGAAAAAATATTTCTTTTTTTTGCGGATGATGAGCAGGCCTGTTTTCCACAAGTAGCCTGCCGACGCGTTGACGGAGACCTTCTTGCCATCTGCGGCCTTTCTCGTGACTTCTTTGGCCATGGTCATCGCCAAGTCGTCTCGAGTCACGTGTTCTCTGCTCCCTCAAAGCACAAGAACGACGCACCATGTATGAACTCGAGTGAACTGCATCAAGCTTTATACCGACGCCGATGGATTATTGGACCTTAAATGCGTCAATTTAACTCGAGCTGCACCATTAGTTTTTTAGATAGATTCCGGAAGCTAATATTTATATGGATTCATGTTCGATGCTTATGTCCAAATCATTTGTTATTCCGCAGATGTGTTGCCCCTATTGCACAAGCCCTTGTAAACCTTCTGTTACTTCCGGTTTTTGGGAAGTTTCTAAATTATGTTTGGTTTATTTTCCTACTGGGTTTTTGACCTATTTTGTTCTTTTTTCTAGTTTGCATTTTCCATTAATATTTTCATTTTCTTCTTTTCCTGTTTGTTTTTATTTTTTCTCATCCATTATTTATTTTTATTTTTAAAATTACGAAGAATTTTGAAATTCATAATTTGTTCAGATTTTTGATTTCTTTCCAAATTCACTTGAAATTCATGAATATTTTTAAATTCGTCAAAAATATATATTCACGAAAAAAATCACAAACTTTTTCCATATCCGTCGACATATTTTTATCAATCTTTTTGTTCTGCAATTTTTGTTATATTATATGTATTTTTCTGAATTAGGATGATTTAGTTATGATTTTTCCAAATTTGAAAATTGCCATATAGTCCCGGTTTGTGTCTCCAACCGGGACTATAGGTTAGACCCCTTTAGTGCCGGTTCGTGGCACGAACCGTACTAAAGGTTGGCCGTTTAGTACCGGTTTGTGCCACAAACCGGGACTAAAGTGTCTCGTGGGGCCCCGGCCGGACGCCAGCCTGCCACCACCCCTTTAATGCAGGTTCGTGGCACGAAACGGTACTAAAGGTTCAACACAAACCGGCACTAATGCATAGTCGTTCGAACCGGTACTAATGGTACCATTAGTACCGGGCCAAAATCGAACCGGGACTAATGCGTCTCATATAAGGTCCTTTTTCTACTAGTGATAGCTCTCCGAGGCCAAACGAGCTACGGGCTATGGCAGTAAAGAAACAACCGGGCGAGATCCAACGTACCTTGCCACAAGGTGGCCGCGGGCGGCAAAGTGGGTCATCGCTTCCTTCCTCACGTCTACGATCACGATGCGCAGAGACATGTCAGAGGCGTGAGCAGGTCTGTTTTTCTTTTTTTCGGATGGAAAACATATTTCTTTTTTTGTGGATGATGAGCAGGTCTGTTTTCCACAAGTAGCCTGCTGACGTGTTGACGGAGACCTTCTTGCCATCTGCGACCTTTCTCGTGACTTCATTGGCCATGGCCATCGCCAAGTCGTCTCGAGTCACGTGTTCTCTGCTCCCTCAAAGCACAAGAACGGTGCACCATGTATGAACTCGAGTGAACTGCATCAAGCTTTATACCGACGCCGATGGATTATTGGACCTTTAATGCGTCAATTTAACTCGAGCTGCACCATTAGTTTTTTAGATAGATTCCAGAAGCTAATATTTATGCGGATTCATGTTCGATGCTTATGTCCAAATCGTTTGTTATTCCGCAGATTTGTTGCCCCTATTGCACAAGCCCTTGTAAACCTTCTGTTACTTCTGGTTTTTGGCAAGTTTCTAAATTATGTTTGGATTATTTTCCTACTGGGTTTGTTGACCGGTTTTGTTCTTTTTTCTAGTTTGCATTTTCCATTAATATTGTCATTTTCTTCTTCTCCTGTTTGTTTTTATTTTTTCTCATCCATTATTTATTTTTATTTTTAAAATTACGAAGAATTTTGAAATTTATAATTTGTTCATATTTTTGATTTCTTTCCAAATTCACTTGAAATTCATGAATATTTTTAAATTCGTCAAAAATATATATTCACGAACAAAATCACAAACTTTTTCCGTATCCGCCGACATATTTTTATCAATCTTTTTGTTCTGCAAATTTTGATAAATTATATGTATTTTTCTGAATTAGGATGATTTAGTTATGATTTTTCCAAGTTTGAAAATTGCCATATAATCCCGGTTTGTGTCTCCAACCGGGACTATAGGTTAGACCCCTTTAGTGCCGATTCGTGGCATGAACCGGTACTAAAGTTTGGCCCTTTAGTACCGGTTTGTGCCACAAACCGGGACTAAAGGGGCTCGTGGGGCCCTGGCCTGACGCCAGCATGCCACCACCCCTTTAATACCGGTTCGTGGCACGAACCGGTACTAAAGGTTCAACACGAACCGACACTAATGCATAGTCGTTCGAACCGGTACTAATAGTACCATTAGTACCGGGCCAAAATCGAATCGGGACTAATGTGTCTCATATAAGGTCCTTTTTCTACTAGTGATAGCTCTCCGAGGCCAAACGAGCTACGGGCTATGGCAATACAGAAACAACCGGGCGAGATCCACCGTACCGTGCCACAAGGTGGCCGTGTGCGGCAAAGTGGGTCATCGCTTCCTTCCTCACGTCTACGATCACGATGCGCAGAGACATGTCAGAGGCGTGAGCAGGTCTGTTTTTCTTTTTTTTGCGGATGATGAGCAGGTCTGTTTTCCAAAAGTAGCCTGCTGACGCGTTGATGGGGACGTTCTTGCCATCTGCCACCTTTCTCGTGACTTCTTTGGCCATGGCCATCGCCAAGTCATCTCGAGTCACGTGTTCTCCGCTCCCTCAAAGCACAAGAACGTCACACCATGTATGAACTCGAGTGAACTGCATCATGCTTTATACCGATGCCGATGGATTATTGGACCTTTAATGCGTCAATTTAACTCGAGCTGCACCATTAGTTTTTTAGATAGATTCCGGAAGCTAATATTTATGGGGATTCATGTTCGATGCTTATGTCCAAATCGTTTGTTATTCCGCAGATGTGTTGCCCCTATTGCACAATGCCTTGTAAATCTTCTGTTACTTCCGATTTTTGGGAAGTTTCTAAATTATGTTTGGTTTATTTTCCTACTGGGTTTTTCAACCGGTTTTTTTTCTTTTTTCTAGTTTGCATTTTCCATTAATATTGTCATTTTCTTCTTTTCCTGTTTGTTTTTATTTTTTCTCATCCATTATTTATTTTTATTTTTAAAATTACAAAGAATTTTGAAATTCATATTTTGTTCAGATTTTTGATTTCTTTCCAAATTCACTTGAAATTCATGAATATTTTTAAATTCGTTAAAAATATATATTCACGAAAAAAATCACAAACTTTTTCCATATTCGCCGACATATTTTTATCAATCTTTTTGTTCTGCAAATTTTGATATATTATATGTATTTTTCTGAATTAGGATGATTTAGTTATGATTTTTTCCAAGTTTGAAAATTGCCATATAGTCCCGGTTTGTGTCTCCAACCGGGACTATAGGTTAGACCCCTTTAGTGCCGGTTCGTGGCACGAACTAGTACTAAAGGTTAGCTCTTTAGTACTGGTTTGTGCCTCAAACCGGGACTAGGGGCTCGTGGGGCCCCGGCCTGATGCCAGCCTGCCACCAACCCTTTAATACCGGTTCGTGGCACGAACCGGTACTAAAGGTTCAACACGAACCGGCACTAATGCATAGTCGTTCGAACCTGTACTAATGGTACCATTAGTACCGGGCCAAAATCGAACCGGGACTAATGTGAATCATATAAGGTCCTTTCTCTACTAGTGATAGCTCTCCGAGGCCAAACGAGCTACGGGCTATGGCAGTACAGAAACAACCGGGCGAGATCCACCGTACCATGCCACAAGGTGGCCGCGGGCGGCAAAGTGGGTCATCGCTTCCTTCCTCACGTCTACGATCACGATGCGCAGAGACATGTCAGAGGGGTGAGCAGGTCTGTCTTTCTTTTTTTCGGATGGAAAAAATATTTCTTTTTTTGCGGATGATGAGCAGGTCTGTTTTCCGCAAGTAGCCTGCTGACGTGTTGACGGAGACCTTCTTGCCATCTGCGATCTTTCTCGTGACTTCTTTGGCCATGGCCATCGCCATGTCGTCTCGAGTCACGTGTTCTCTGCTCCCTCAAAGCACAAGAACGGCGCACCACGTATGAACTCGAGTGAACTGCATCAAGCTTTGTACCGACGCCGATGGATTATTGGACCTTTAATGCATCAATTTAACTCGAGCTGCACCATTAGTTTTTTAGATAGATTCCGGAAGCTAATATTTATGCGGATTCATGTTCGATGCTTATGTCCAAATCGTTTGTTATTCCGCAGATGTGTTGCCCCTATTGCACAAGCCCTTGTAAACCTTCTGTTACTTCCGGTTTTTGGGAAGTTTCTAAATTATGTTTGGTTTATTTTCCTACAGGGTTTTTCGACCGGTTTTGTTCTTTTTTCTAGTTTGCATTTTCCATTAATATTGTCATTTTCTTCTTTTCCTGTTTGTTTTTATTTTTTCTCATCCATTATTTATTTTTATTTTTAAAATTACGAAGAATTTTGAAATTCATAATTTGTTCAGATTTTTGATGTCTTTCCAAATTCACTTGAAATTCATGAATATTTTTAAATTCGTCAAAAATATATATTCACGAAAAAAATCACAAACTTTTTCCATATTCGCCGACATATTTTTATTAATCTTTTTGTTCTGCAAATTTTGATAAATTATATGTATTTTTCTGAATTAGGATGATTTAGTTATGATTTTTCCAAGTTTGAAAATTGCCATATAGTCCCGGTTTGTGTCTCCAACTGGGACTATAGGTTAGACCCCTTTAGTGCCGGTTCGTGGCACAAACCGGTACTAAAGGTTGGCCCTTTAGTACCGGTTTGTGCCACAAACCGGGACTAAAGGGGCTCGTGGGGCCCCGGCCTGACGCCAGCCTGCCACCACCCCTTTAATGCCGGTTCGTCGCACGAACCGGCACTAATGCATAGTCGTTCGAACCAGTACTAATGGTACCATTAGTACCGGGCCAAAATCGAACCAGGACTAATGCGTCTCATATAAGGTCCTTTTTCTACTAGTGATAGCTCTCCGAGGCCAAACGAGCTACGGGCTATGGCAGTACAGAAACAACCAGGCGAGATCCACCGTACCTTGCCACAAGGTGGCCGCGGGCGGCAAAGTGGGTCATCGCTTCCTTCCTCACGTCTACGATCACGATGCGCAGAGACATGTCAGAGGAGTGAGCAGGTCTGTTTTTCTTTTTTTCGGATGGAAAAAATATTTCTTATTTTGCGGATGATGAGCAGGTCTGTTTTCCACAAGTAGCCTGCTGACGTGTTGACGGAGACCTTCTTGCCATCTGCGACCTTTCTCGTGACTTCATTGGCCATGGCCATCGCCAAGTCGTCTCGAGTCATGTGTTCTCTGCTCCCTCAAAGCACAAGAACGGCGCACCATGTATGAACTCGAGTGAACTGCATCAAGCTTTATACCAACGCTGATGGATTATTGGACCTTTAATGCGTCAATTTAACTCGAGCTGCACCATTAGTTTTTTAGATAGATTCCGGAAGCTAATATTTATGCGGATTCATGTTCGATGCTTATGTCCAAATCGTTTGTTATTCCGCAGATTTGTTGCCCCTATTGCACAAGCCCTTGTAAACCTTCTGTTACTTCCGGTTTTTGGGAAGTTTGTAAATTATGTTTGGTTTATTTTCCTACTGGGTTTTTCGACCGGTTTGTTCTTTTTTCTAGTTTGCATTTTCCATTAATATTGTCATTTTCTTATTTTAATGTTTGTTTTTATTTTTCTCATCCATTATTTATTTTAATTTTAAAATTACGAAGAATTTTGAAATTGATAATTTGTTCACATTTTTGATTTCTTTCCAAATTCACTTGATATTCGTGAATATTTTTAAATTCGTCAAAAATATATATTCACGAAAAAAATCACAAACTTTTTCCATATCCGCCGACATATTTTTATCAATCTTTTTATTCTGCAAATTTTGATATATTATATGTATTTTTCTGAATTCGGATGATTTAGTTATGATTTTTCCAAGTTTGAAAATTGCCATATAGTCCCGGTTTGTGTCTCCAACCGGGACTATAGGTTAGACCCCTTTAGTGCCGGTTCGTGGCACGAACCGGTACTAAAGGTTGGCCCTTTGGTACCGGTTTGTGCCACAAACCGGGAATAAAGGGGCTCGTGGGGCCCCGGCCTGACGCCAGCCTTCCACCTCCCCTTTAATACCGGTTTGTGGCACGAACCGGTACTAAAGGTTCAACACGAACCGGCACTAATGCATAGTCGTTCGAACCGGTACTAATGGTACCATTACTACCGGGCGAAAATCGAATCGGGACTAATGCGTCTCATATAATGTCCTTTTTCTACTAGTGATAGCTCTCCGAGGCCAAACGAGCTACGGGCTATGGAAGTACAGAAAAAATCGGGCGAGACCCACCGTACCTTGCCACAAGGTGGCCGCGGGCGGCAAAGTGGGACATCGCTTCCTTCCTCACGTCTACGATCACGATGTGCAGAGACATGTCAGAGGCGTGAGCAGGTCTGTTTTTCTTTTTTTCGGATGGAAAAAATATTTCTTTTTTTTGCGGATGATGAGCAGGTCTGTTTTCCACAAGTAGCCTGCTGACGCATTGACGGAGACCTTCTTGCCATCTGCGACCTTTCTCGTGACTTCATTGGCCATGGCCATCGCCAAGTCGTCTTGAGTCACATGTTCTCTGCTCCCTCAAAGCACAAGAACGGCGCACCATGTATGAACTCGAGTGAACTGCATCAAGCTTTATACCGACGCCGATGGATTATTGGACCTTTAATGCGACAATTTAACTCGAGCTGCACCATTAGTTTTTTAGATAGATTCCGGAAGCTAATATTTATGCGGATTCATGTTCGATGCTTATGTCCAAATCGTTTGTTATTCCGCAGATGTGTTGCCCCTATTGCACAAGCCCTTGTAAACCTTCTGTTACTTCCGGTTTTTGGGAAGTTTCTAAATTATCTTTGGTTTATTTTCCTACTGGGTTTTTTGACCGGTTTTGTTCTTTTTTCTAGTTTGCATTTTCCATTAATATTGTCATTTTCTTCTTTTAATGTTTATTTTTATTTTTTCTCATCCATTATTTATTTTTATTTTTAAAATTACGAAGAATTTTGAAATTCATAATTTGTTCAGATCTTTGATTTTTTCCAAATTCACTTGAAATTCATGAATATTTTTAAATTCGTCAAAAATATATATTCACGAAAAAAATCACAAACTTTTTCCATATCCGCCGACATATTTTTATCAATCTTTTTGTTCTGCAAATTTTGATAAATTATATGTATTTTTCAGAATTAGGATGATTTAGTTATGATTTTTCCAAGTTTGAAAATTGCCATATAGTCCCGGTTTGTGTCTCCAATCGGGACTATAGGTTAGACCCCTTTAGTGCCGGTTCGTGGCACGAACCGGTACTAAAGGTTGCCCTTTAGTACCGGTTTGTGCCACAAACCGGGACTAAAGGGGCTCGTGGGGCCCCGGCCTGATGCCAGCATGCCACCACCCCTTTAATACCGGTTCCTGGCACGAACCGGTACTAAAGGTTCAACACGAACTGGCACTAATGCATAGTCGTTCGAACCGGTACTAATGGTACCATTACTACCGGGCCAAAATCGAACCGGGACTAATGCGTCTCATATAAGGTCCTTTTTCTACTAGTGATAGCTCTCCGAGGCCAAACGAGCTACGGGCTATGGCAATACAGAAACAACCGGACGAGATCCACCGTACCGTGCCACAAGGTGGCCGCGGGCGGCAAAGTGGGTCATCGCTTCCTTCCTCATGTCTACGATCACGATGCGCAGAGACATGTCAGAGGCGTGAGCAGGTCTGTTTTTCTTTTTTTCGGATGGAAAAAATATTTCTTTTTTTTTGCGGATGATGAGCAGGTTTGTTTTCCACAAGTAGCCTGCTGACGCGTTGACGGAGACCCTCTTGCCATCTGCGACCTTTCTCGTGACTTCATTGGCCATGGCCATCGCCAAGTCGTCTTGAGTCCCGTGTTCTCTGCTCCCTCAAAGCACAAGAACGGCGCACCATGTATGAACTCGAGTGAACTGCATCAAGCTTTATACCGACACCGATGGATTATTGGACCTTCAATGCGTCAATTTAACTCGAGCTGCACCATTAGTTTTTCAGATAGATTCCAGAAGCTAATATTTATGCGGATTCATGTTCGATGCTTATGTCCAAATCGTTTGTTATTCCGCAGATGTGTTTCCCCTATTGCACAAGCCCTTGTAAACCTTCTGTTACTTCCGGTTTTTGGGAAGTTTCTAAATTATGTTTGGTTTATTTTCCTACTGGGTTTTTCGACCGGTTTTGTTCTTTTTTCTAGTTTGCATTTTCCATTAATATTGTCATTTTCTTCTTTTAATGTTTGTTTTTATTTTTTCTCATCCATTATTTATTTTTATTTTTAAAATTACGAAGAATTTTGAAATTCATAATTTGTTCAGATATTTGATTTCTTTCCAAATTCACTTGAAATTCATGAATATTTTTAAATTCGTCAAAAATATATATTCACGAAAAAAATCAGAAACTTTTTCCATATTCGCCGACATATTTTTATCAATCTTTTTGTTCTCCAAATTTTGATAAATTATATGTATTTTTCTGAATTAGGATGATTTAGTTATGATTTTTCCAAGTTTGAAAATTGCCATATAGTCCCGGTTTGTGTCTCCAACCGGGACTATAGGTTAGACCCCTTTAGTGCCGGTTCGTGGCACGAACCGGTACTAAAGGTTGGCCCTTTAGTACCGGTTTGTGCCACAAACCGGGACTAAAGGGGCTCGTGGGGCCCCGGCCTGACGCCAGCCTTCCACCACCCCTTTAATACCGGTTCGTGGCACGAACCGGTACTAAAGGTTCAACACGAACCGGCACTAATGCATAGTCGTTCGAACCGGTACTAATGGTACCATTACTACCGGGCCAAAATCGAACCGGGACTAATGTGTCTCATATAAGGTCCTTTTTCTACTAGTGATAGCTCTCCGAGGCCAAACGAGCTACGGGCTATGGCAGTACAGAAACAACTAGGCGAGATCCACCGTACCGTGCCACAAGGTGGCCGCGGGCGGCAAAGTGGGTCATCGCTTCCTTCCTCACGTCTACGATCACGATACGCAGAGACATGTCAGAGGCGTGAGCAGGTCTGTTTTTCTTTTTTTCGGATGGAAAAATATTTCTTTTTTTGCGGATGATGAGCAGGTCTGTTTTCCACAAGTAGCCTGCTGACACGTTGACGGAGACCTTCTTTCCATCTACGACCTTTCTCGTGACTTCTTTGACCATGGCAATCGCCAAGTCGTCTCGAGTCACATGTTCTCTGCTCCCTCAAAGCACAAGAAAGGCGCACCATGTATGACCTCGAGTGAACTGCATCAAGCTTTATACCGACGCCGATGGATTATTGGACCTTCAATGCTTTAATTTAACTCGAGCTGCACCATTAGTTTTTTAGATAGATTCCGGAAGCTAATATTTATGCGGATTCATGTTCGATGCTTATGTCCAAATCGTTTGTTATTCCGCAGATTGTTGCCCCTATTGCACAAGCCCTTGTAAACCTTCTGTTACTTCCGGTTTTTGGGAAGTTTCTAAATTATGTTTGGTTTATTTTCCTACTGGGTTTTTCGACCGGTTTTGTTCTTTTTTCTAGTTTGCATTTTCCATTAATATTGTCATTTTCTTCTTTTCCTGTTTGATTTTATTTTTTCTCATCCATTATTTATTTTTATTTTTAAAATTACGAAGATATTTGAAATTCATAATTTGTTCAGATTTTTGATTTCTTTCCAAATTCACTTGAAATTCATGAATATTTTTAAATTCGTCAAAAATATATATTCACGAAAAAAATCACAAACTTTTTCCATATTCGCCGACATATTTTTATTAATCTTTTTGTTCTGCAAATTTTGATAAATTATATGTATTTTTCTGAATTAGGATGATTTAGTTGTGATTTTTCCAAGTTTGAAAATTGCCATATAGTCCCGGTTTGTGTCTCCAACCGAGACTATAGGTTAGACCCCTTTAGTGCCAGTTCGTGGCACGAACCGGTACTAAAGGTTGGCCCTTTAGTACCGGTTTGTGCCACAAACCGGGACAAAAGGGGCTCGTGGGGCCCCGGCCTAACGCCAACATGCCACCACCCCTTTAATACTGGTTCGTGAAACGAACCGGTACTAAAGGTTCAACACGAACCGGCACTAATGCATAGTCGTTCGAACCGGTACTAATGGTACCATTAGTACCGGGCCAAAATCGAACCGGGACTAATGCGTCTCATATAAGGTCCTTTTTCTACTAGTGATAGCTCTCCGAGGCCAAACGAGCTACGGGCTATGGAAGTACAAAAAAAATCGGGCGAGATCCACCGTACCTTGCCACAAGGTGGCCGCGGGCGGCAAAGTGGGTCATCGCTTCCTTCCTCGCGTCTACGATCACGAAGCGCAGAGACATGTCAGAGGCGTGAGCAGGTCTGTTTTTCTTTTTTTCCGGATGGAAAAAATATTTCTTTTTTTTTGCGGATGATGAGCAGGTCTATTTTCCACAAGTAGCCTGCTGACGCGTTGACAGAGACCTTCTTGCCATCTGCGACCATTCTCGTGACTTCATTGGCCATGGCCATCGCCAAGTCGTCTTGAGTCACGTGTTCTCTGCTCCCTCAAAGCACAAGAACGGCGCACCATGTATGAACTCGAGTGAACTGCATCAAGCTTTATACCGACGCCGATGGATTATTGGACCTTTAATGCGTCAATTTAACTCGAGCTGCACCATTAGTTTTTTAGATAGATTCCCGAAGCTAATATTTATGCGGATTCATGTTCGATGCTTATGTCCAAATCGTTTGTTATTCCGCAGATGTGTTGCCCCTATTGCACAAGCCCTTGTAAACCTTCTGTTACTTCCGGTTTTTGGGAAGTTTCTAAATTATGTTTGGTTTATTTTCCTACTGGGTTTTTCGACTGGTTTTGTTCTTTTTTCTAGTTTGCATTTTCGATTAATATTGTCATTTTCTTCTTTTAATGTTTGTTTTTATTTTTTCTCATCCATTATTTATTTTTATTTTTAAAATTACGAAGAATTTTGAAATTCATAATTTGTTCAGATTTTTGATTTCTTTCCAAATTCACTTGAAATTCATGAATATTTTTAAATTCATCAAAAATATATATTCACGAAAAAAATCACAAACTTTTTCCATATCCGCCGACATATTTTTATCAATCTTTTTGTTCTGCAAATTTTGATAAATTATATGTATTTTTCTGAATTAGGATGATTTAGTTATGATTTTTCCAAGTTTGAAAATTGCCATATAGTCCCGGTTTGTGTCTCCAACCGGGACTATAGGTTAGACCCCTTTAGTGACGGTTCGTGGCACGAACCGGTACTAAAGGTTGGCCCTTTAGTACCGGTTTGTGACACAAACCGGGACAAAAGGGGCTCGTGGGGCCCCGGCCTGACGCCAGCCTTCCACCACCCCTTTAATACCGGTTCCTGGCACGAACCGGTACTAAAGGTTCAACACGAACCGGCACTAATGCATAGTCGTTCGAACCAGTACTAATGGTACCATTACTACCGGGCCAAAATCGAACCGGGACTAATGCGTCTCATGTAAGGTCCTTTCTCTACTAGTGATAGCTCTCCGAGGCCAAACGAGCTACGGGCTATGGCAGTACAGAAAAAATCAGGTGAGATCCACCGTACCTTGCCACAAGGTGGCCGCGGGCGGCAGAGTGGGTCATCGCTTCCTTCCTCACGTCTACGATCACGATGCGCAGAGACATGTCAGAGGCGTGAGCAGGTCTGTTTTTTTTCGGATGGAAAAAATATTTCTTTTTTTTGCGGATGATGAGCAGGTCTGTTTTCCACAAGTAGCCTGCTGATGCATTGACGGAGACCTTCTTGCCATCTGCGACCTTTCTCGTGACTTCTTTGACCATGGCAATCGCCAAGTCGTCTCGAGTCACATGTTCTCTGCTCCCTCAAAGGACAAGTACGGTGCACCATGTATGAACTCGAGCGAACTGCATCAAGCTTTATACCGACGCCGATGGATTATTGGACCTTCAATGCGTTAATTTAACACGAGCTGCACCATTAGTTTTTTAGATAGATTCCAGAAGCTAATATTTATGCGGATTCATGTTCGATGCTTATGTCCAAATCGTTTGTTATTCTGCAGATTGTTGCCCCTATTGCACAAGCCCTTGTAAACCTTCTGTTACTTCCGGTTTTTGGGAAGTTTCTAAATTATGTTTGGTTTATTTTCCTACTAGGTTTTTCGACCGGTTTTGTTCTTTTTTCTAGTTTGCATTTTCCATTAATATTGTCATTTCCTTCTTTTCCTGTTTGTTTTTATTTTTTCTCATCCGTTATTTATTTTTATTTTTAAAATTACAAAGATATTTGAAATTCATAATTTGTTTAGATTTTTGATTTCTTTCCAAATTCACTTGAAATTCATGAATATTTTTAAATTCGTCAAAAATATATATTCACGAAAAAAATCACAAACTTTTTCCATATTCGCCGACATATTTTTATTAATCTTTTTGTTCTGCAAATTTTGATAAATTATATATTTTTTTTTGAATTAGGATGATTTAGTTATGATTTTTCCAATTTTGAAAATTGCCATATAGTCCCGGTTTGTGTCTCCAACCGGGACTATATGTTAGACCCCTTTAGTGCCGGTTCGTGGCACGAACCGGTACTAAAGGTTGGCCCTTTAGTACCGGTTTGTGCCACAAACCGGGACAAAAGGGGCTCATGGGGCCCCGGCCTGACGCCAGCATGCCACCACCCCTTTAATACCGGTTCGTGGCACGAACCGGTACTAAAGGTTCAACACGAACCGGCACTAGTGTATAGTCGTTCGAACCGGTACTAATGGTCCCATTAGTACCAGGCCAAAATCGAACCGGGAGTAATGCGTCTCATATAAGGTCATTTTTCTACTAGTGATAGCTCTCCGAGGCCAAACTAGCTACGGGCTATGGCAGTACAGAAAAAATCGGGCGAGATCCACCGTACCTTGCCACAAGGTGGCCGCGGGCGGCAAAGTGGGTCATCGCTTCCTTCCTCACGTCTACGATCACGATGCGCAGAGACATGTCAGAGGCGTGAGCAGGTCTGTTTTTCTTTCTTTTCAGATGGAAAAAATATTTCTTTTTTTTGCGGATGATGAGCAGGTCTGTTTTCCACAAGTAGCCTGCTAACGCGTTGACGGAGACCTTCTTGCATCTGCGACCTTTCTCGTGACTTCATTGGCCATGGCCATCGCCAAGTCGTCTCGAGTCACGTGTTCTCTGCTCCCTCAAAGCACAAGAACTATGCACCATGTATGAACTCGAGTGAACTGCATCAAGCTTTATACCGACGCCGATGGATTATTGGACCTTTAATGCGTCAATTTAACTCGAGCTGCACAATTAGTTTTTTAGATAGATTCCGAAAGCTAATATTTATGCGGATTCATGTTCTATGCTTATGTCCAAATCGTTTGTTATTCCGCAGATGTGTTGCCCCTATTGCACAAGCCCTTGTAAACCTTCTGTTACTTCCGGTTTTTGGGAAGTTTCTAAATTATGTTTGGTTTATTTTCCTACTGGGTTTTTTGACCGGTTTTGTTCTATTTTCTAGTTTGCATTGTCCATTAATATTGTCACTTTCTTCTTTTCCTGTTTGTTTTTATTTTTTCTCATCCATTATTTATTTTTATTTTTAAAATTACGAAGAATTTTGAAATTCATAATTTGTTCAGATTTTTGATTTCTTTCCAAATTCACTTGAAATTCATGAATATTTTTAAATTCGTCAAAAATATATATTCACGAAAAAAATCACAAACTTTTTCCATATTCGCCGCATATTTTTATCAATCTTTTTGTTCTGCAAATTTTGATAAATTATATGTAGTTTTCTGAATTAGGATGATTTAGTTATGATTTTACCAAGTTTGAAAATTGCCATATAATCCCGGTTTGTGTCTCCAACCGGGACTATAGGTTGGACCCCTTTAGTGCCGGTTCGTGGCACGAACCGGTACTAAAGATTGGCCCTTTAGTACCGGTTTGTGCCACAAAATGGGACTAAAGGGGCTCGTGGGGCCCCGGCCTGACGCCAGCCTTCCACCACCCCTTTAATACCGGTTCGTGGCACGAACCGGTACTAAAGGTTCAACACGAACCGACACTAATGCATAGTCGTTCGAACCGGTACTAATGGTACCATTAGTACCGGGCCAAAATCGAACCAGGACTAATGCGTCTCATATAAGGTCCTTTTTCTACTAGTGATAGCTCCCCGAGGCCAAACGAGCTACGGGCTATGGCAGTACAGAAACAACCGGGCGAGATCCACCGTACCGTGCCACAAGGTGGCCGCGGCGGCAAAGTGGGTCATCGCTTCCTTCCTCACGTCTATGATCACGATGCGCAGAGACATGTCAGAGGCATGAGCAGGTCTGTTTTTCTTTTTTTTCGGATGGAAAAAATATTTCTTTTTTTTGCGGATGATGAGCAGGTCTGTTTTCCAAAAGTAGCCTACCGATGCGTTGACGGAGACCTTCTTGCCATCTACGACCTTTCTCGTGACTTCTTTGGCCATGGCCATCGCCAAGTCGTCTCGAGTCACGTTTTCTCTGCTCCCTCAAAGCACGAGAACGGCGCAACATGTATGAACTCGAGTGAACTGCATCAAGCTTTATACCGACGCCGATGGATTATTGGACCTTTAGTGCGTCAATTTAACTCGAGCTGCACCATTAGTTTTTTAGATAGATTCCGGAAGCTAATATTTATGCGGATTCATATTCGATGCTTGTGTCCAAATCGTTTTTTATTCCACAGATTGTTGCCCCTATTGCACAAGCCCTTGTAAACCTTCTGTTACTTCCGGTTTTTGGGAAGTTTCTAAATTATGTTTGGTTTATTTTCCAACTGGGTTTTTCGACCGGTTTTGTTCTTTTTTCTAGTTTGCATTTTCCATTAATATTGTCATTTTCTTCTTTTCCTGTTTGTTTTTAGTTTTTCTCATCCATTATTTATTTTTATTTTTAAAATTACGAAGAATTTTGAAATTCATAATTTGTTCAGATTTTTGATTTCTTTCCAAATTCACTTGAAATTCATGAATATTTTTAAATTCGTCAAAAATATATATTCACGAAAAAAATCACAAACTTTTTCCATATTCGCCGACATATTTTTATTAATCTTTTTTTTCTGCAAATTTTGATAAATCATATGTATTTTTCTGAATTAGGATGATTTAGTTATGATTTTTCCAAGTTTGAAAATTGCCATATATTCCCGGTTTGTGTCTCCAACCGGGACTATAGCTTAGACCCCTTTAGTGCCGGTTCGTGGCACGAACCGGTACTAAAGGTTGGCCCTTTAGTACCGGTTTGTGCCACAAACCGGGACTAAAGGGGCTCATGGGGCCCCGGCCTGACGCCAGCATGCCACCACCCCTTTAATACCGGTTCGTGGCACGAACCGGTACTAAAGGTTCAACACGAACCGACACTAATGCATAGTCGTTCGAACCGGTACTAATGGTACCATTAGTACCGGGCCAAAATCGAACCGGGACTAATGCGTCTCATATAAGGTCCTTTTTCTACTAGTGATAGCTCTCCGAGGCCAAACGAGCTACGGGCTATGGCAGTACAGAAAAAATTGGGCGAGATCCGCCGTACCTTGCCACAAGGTGGCCGCGGGCGGCAAAGTGGGTCATCGTTTCCTTCCTCGCGTCTACGATCACGATGCGCAGAGACATGTCAGAGGCGTGAGCAGGTCTGTTTTTCTTTTTTTTCGGATGGAAAACATATTTCTTTTTTTTGCAGATGATGAGCAAGTCTGTTTTCCACAAGTAGCCTGCTGACGCGTTGACGGAGACCTTCTTGCCATCTGCGACCTTTCTCGTTACTTCATTGGCCATGGCCATCGCCAAGTCGTCTTGAGTCACGTGTTCTCTGCTCCCTCAAAGCACAAGAACGGCGCACCATGTATGAACTCGAGTGAACTGCATCAAGCTTTATACCGACGCCGATGGATTATTGGACCTTTAATGCGTCAATTTAACTTGAGCTGCACCATTAGTTTTTTAGATAGATTCCGGAAGCTAATATTTATGCGGATTCATGTTTGATGCTTATGTCCAAATCGTTTGTTATTCCGCAGATGTGTTGCCCCTATTGCAAAAGCCCTTGTAAACCTTCTGTTACTTCCGGTTTTTGGGAAGTTTCTAAATTATGTTTGGTTTATTTTCCTATTGGGTTTTTCGACCGGTTTTGTTCTTTTTTCTAGTTTGCATTTTCCATTAATATTGTCATTTTCTTCTTTTCCTGTTTGTTTTTATTTTTTCTCATCCATTATTTATTTTTATTTTTAAAATTACGAAGAATTTTGAAATTCATAATTTGTTCAGATTTTTGATTTCTTTCCAAATTCACTTGAAATTCATGAATATTTTTAAATTCGTCAAAAATATATATTCACGAAAAAAATCACAAACTTTTTCCATATTCGCCGACATATTTTTATCAATCTTTTTTTTCTGCAAATTTTGATAAATTATATGTATTTTTCTGAATTAGGATGATTTAGTTATGATTTTTCCAAGTTTGAAAATTGCCATATAGTCCCGGTTTGTGTCTCCAACCGGGACTATAGGTTAGACCCCTTTAGTGCCGGTTCGTGGCACAAACCGGTACTAAAGGTTGGCCCTTTAGTACCGGTTTGTTCCACAAACTGGGACTAAAGGGGCTCGTGGGGCCCCGGCCTGACGCCAGCCTTCCACCACCCCTTTAATACCGGTTCGTGGCACGAACCGGTACTAAAGGTTCAACACGAACCGGCACTAATGCATAGTCGTTCGAACCGGTACTAATGGTACCATTACTACCGGGCCAAAATCGAACCGGGACTAATGCGTCTCATATAAGGTCCTTTTTCTACTAGTGATAGCTCTCCGAGGCCAAACGAGCTACGGGCTATGGCAGTACAGAAAAAATTGGGCGAGATCCACCGTACCTTGCCATAAGGTGGCCGCGGGCGGCAAAGTGGGTCATCGCTTCCTTCCTCGCGTCTACGATCATGATGCGCAGAGACATGTCAGAGGCGTGAGCAGGTCTGTTTTTCTTTTTTTTCGGATGGAAAAAATATTTCTTTTTTTTGCGGATGGTGAGCAGGTCTGTTTTCCACAAGTAGCCTGCTGACGCGTTGACGGAGACCTTCTTGCCATCTGCAACCTTTCTCGTGACTTCATTGGCCATGGCCATCGCCAAGTCGTCTTGAGTCACGTGTTCTCTGCTCCCTCAAAGCACAAGAACGGTTCACCATGTATGAACTCGAGTGAACTGCATCAAGCTTTATACCGACGCCGATGGATTATTGGACCTTTAATGCGTCAATTTAACTCGAGCTGCACCATTAGTTTTTTAGATAGATTCCGGAAGCTAATATTTATGCGGATTCATGTTTGATGCTTATGTCCAAATCGTTTGTTATTCCGCAGATGTGTTGCCCCTATTGCAAAAGCCCTTGTAAACCTTCTGTTACTTCCGGTTTTGGGGAAGTTTCTAAATTATGTTTGGTTTATTTTCCTACTGGGTTTTTCGACCGGTTTTGTTCTTTTTTCTAGTTTGCATTTTCCATTAATATTGTCATTTTCTTCTTTTAATGTTTGTTTTTATTTTTTCTCATCCATTATTTATTTTTATTTTTAAAATTACGAAGAATTTTGAAATTCATAATTTGTTCAGATATTTGATTTCTTTCCAAATTCACTTGAAATTCATGAATATTTTTAAATTTGTCAAAAATATATATTCACGAAAAAAATCAGAAACTTTTTCCATATTCGCCGACATATTTTTATCAATCTTTTTGTTCTCCAAATTTTGATAAATTATATGTATTTTTCTGAATTAGGATGATTTAGTTATGATTTTTCCAAGTTTGAAAATTGCCATATAGTCCCGGTTTGTGTCTCCAACCGGGACTATAGGTTAGACCCCTTTAGTGCCGGTTCGTGGCACGAACCGGTACTAAAGGTTGGCCCTTTAGTACCGGTTTGTGCCACAAACCGGGACTAAAGGGGCTCGTGGGGCCCCGGCCTGACGCCAGCCTTCCACCACCCCTTTAATACCGGTTCGTGGCACGAACCGGTACTAAAGGTTCAACACGAACCGGCACTAATGCATAGTCGTTCGAACCGGTACTAATGGTACCATTACTACCGGGCCAAAATCAAACCGGGACTAATGTGTCTCATATAAGGTCCTTTTTCAACTAGTGATAGCTCTCCGAGGCCAAACGAGCTACGGGCTATGGCAGTACAGAAACAACCGGACGAGATCCACCGTACCGTGCCACAAGGTGGCCGCGGGCGGCAAAGTGGGGCATCGCTTCCTTCCTCGCGTCTACGATCACGATGCGCAGAGACATGTCAGAGGGGTGAGCAGGTCTGTTTTTCTTTTTTTTCGGATGGAAAAAATATTTCTTTTTTTGCGGATGATGAGCAGGTCTGTTGTAACACCCGGATGATTAAGCAACAGTGATCACCTCGGTTACTGTGGCTAACCTCACGTTGATTCGAACCCGGTCTACAAATAAATTCAAAACAAAACCTAAGATAAAAGGTTTCAAAAACTAAAACTAAAATGGTCGGGGGTTGTCTAAAATAGCAAACCTAATTATGGTGGGGTGCACAAAATTTTGTAAAATGTTTTGGCATTTTAATTAATCTAAAACAGAAAGTAAGAAAAGGGAAAAATATAAAAAAAAGGAAAATAAAACAAAAGAGGTGGGGGGAAGGAACCCCCACTGGCCCATCTGGGCCAGCCCTTCCCCACCTGGCCCAGCCAGCCCCCCCGAACCCCCCACCTGGCCCCCTCACCCCTGGCCCAGCCCCCTACCCTGGGCCGGCCCAGCCGGCCGGCCACTTAGCCCTCCCGCGGCTAGAAACCCTAGCCGCCCCACCTCACTCGCCCCCACTCGCCCCCCCC